>NC_054708.1:63822871-64052871 GCF_016097555.1 Gigantopelta aegis | reverse complement strand
AGGCCTCACATAGCACGTCTCACAACGGCTTTCCTACAGAACAACAACATTAATGTCCTTCCTTGGCCATCGATATCATCGGATTTGAACCCAATTGAGCATCTATGGGACGAGTTGGACCGACGCCTCCGACAGCGACAACCACAGCCCCAGACCCTGCCCGAGCTGGCAGCAGCCTTGCAGGCCGAGTGGGCCACCATCCCCCGGGACGTCATCCGTACTCTGGTTGCTTCAATGGGCAGGCGGTGCCAGGCAGTTGTCAATACACGCGGAGGCCACACCCGGTATTGACTCCAGATGACCTTGACCTTGGTGGTGTGTCCTATTACTTACTCACAATGGACTAGAGTGAATTGTGAACAATCCTGCAACATTTGGTAATTATCGAACTCACCATTCAATAATTAAATCAATTCTCCAAATGTTACGACAATGTGGTTTTGCGTTTCTTCTTTTGAAGAGTATATATATATATATATATATATATAGAGAGAGAGAGAGAGAGAGAGAGAGAGAGAGAGAGAGAGAGAGAGAGAGAGAGAGAGAGAGAGAGAGAGAGAGAGAGAGAGAGTACTACTTGTGGCTGGAAGTGAAAATAACTCAATCCCACAAATAATCTTTGCATGATTACCTCAAGAATATCACAATTGTAATTCATCTTACATCCATTAAAATAGCAGCCATTTCTTTGTCAATATGAAGATGCAATTCAAATTCAAGCTGTGATGTCATACCTATTGGGTGCTGAAATTACTTTATTGTACATTTTTTTAAGGGCACGTACTTCAAGGTATAACCTTTACGTTTACCAGATAAATGAATGAATATTATAGGACATAAAGTCATTGACTCTTTACGGTCTTAGGGCGGGATGTAGCCCAGTGGTAAAGCGTTCGCTCAATGTGCAGTTGGTCTGGGATCGATCCCCGTCGGTGGACCCATTGGGCTATTTCTCGTTCCAGCCAGTGCATCACAACTGGTATATCAAAGGCCGTGGTATGTACTATACCCTGTCTATGGGATGGTGCATATAAAAGATCCCTTGCTGCTAATCAAAAAGAGTAGTCCATGAAGTGGCAACAGTCGGTTTCCTCTCCCAATATCTGTGTGGTCCTTAACCATATGTCTGACGCCATATAACTGTAAATAAAATGTGCTGAGTGCATCGTTAAATAATACATTTCATTTCATTAGGGTCTTAAGTCTAGACTCTAAGCACGGTGCCTATTTAACCATTTTGTCCTTTGTATACTTTCAAAATGGCTGCAAGTTTAGAAAATGGTAAATTACAGTACTACCAACCTCCAATTTGGATTTGTTTTCTCCCATCAGATCTGTGAATAGTGCCCTTCACTTGGATTCCAGCTGCTGGGTCATCATTGGCATACACGAGTTTCGTCTGTTACAAAATAAGAATAAACTTATATTATAAGGAAGGAGGCATCCACAAAGTACACACACAAAATCTACTTTTTTGGGTTTTTTTTTGTTTATTATACATCTCTTCCCCTATAAATACAATCGTATGTATGCCTATTTTATGTTTTATCA
Source organism: Gigantopelta aegis (assembly GCF_016097555.1). Taxonomy (NCBI): domain Eukaryota; kingdom Metazoa; phylum Mollusca; class Gastropoda; order Neomphalida; family Peltospiridae; genus Gigantopelta; species Gigantopelta aegis. Next base: position 64,051,320 of record NC_054708.1, on the reverse strand, counting down.
CTGCTGCTGTAACTCAATATAAATATATACATACATGAGCCCCCCCCCCCCCCCCCCCCCCCCCACACAATGAAAAGTATATTGGATACAGTTAAGAGCTGAACTAGTGTGTATTTTACATCATGAAATTTAGGACATGCAAAAATCAAAAGAATTAAGTTTAATAAAATTAATAAAATATTTGAAACAACCTTCATTTTAAACCAGGATTCAGTAATTAGGCTTTCTATTACTCTGGTCTATCTGACGACCAGGCACTGGCCAAGCCAGAGACTGGGAATGGGATGAACGTGCCTGAACCCGTTTTGAATATATAGGCACGTTAATAAAGTAACCGTATCGCTCTGGCACATTTTGTGGGTGCACATGTATGCAGCAACCCTACGTCATACAGTAATTATCAGCTGATACTTTCCCAAAATGTATATATGTACCATGTTTGTAACAAAAAATAATCCTACTTTAAGTTAAAACACAAGAAAGAAATGACCAAGAAGAGATGAGAGTTTGAGTGATATAAAAAGCTCTTTACAGACATGAACCATGTATTGTTCTGAAAGATACCTACAGTACCATATCTGTATCATTGTTTATAACAAAAAATAATCCTACTTTAAGTTAAAACACAATAAAGAAATGACATAGAAGAAATATGAGTTTGAGTGATATAAAAAGCTCTTTACAGACATGAACCATGTATTGTTCCGAAAGATACCTACGGTACCATATCTGTATCATTGTTTATAACAAAAAATAATCCTACTTTAAGTTAAAACACAAGAAAGAAATGACCAAGAAGAGATGAGAGTTTGAGTGATATAAAAAGCTCTTTACAGACATGAACCATGTATTGTTCTGAAAGATACCTACGGTACCATATCTGTATCATTGTTTATAACAAATAATCCTACTTTAAGTTAAAACACAAGAAAGAAATGACCAAGAAGAGAGGAGAGTTTGAGTGATATAAAAAGCTATTTACAGACATGAACCATGTATTGTTCTGAAAGATACCTACGGTACCATATCTGTATCATTGTTTATAACAAATAATCCTACTTTAAGTTAAAACACAAGAAAGAAATGACCAAGAAGAGATGAGAGTTTGAGTGATGTAAAAAGCTATTTACAGACATGAACCATGTATTGTTCTGAAAGATACCTATGGTACCATATCTGTATCATTGTTTATAACAAAAAATAATCCTACTTTAAGTTAAAACACAATAAAGAAATGACATAGAAGAAATATGAGTTTGAGAGACATAAAAAGCTCTTTACAGACATGAACCATGTATTGTTCTGAAAGATACCTACGGTACCATATCTGTATCATTGTTTATAACAAAGAATAATCCTACTTTAAGTTAAAACACAAGAAAGAAATAACATAGAAGAAATATGAGTTTGAGAGACATAAAAAGCTCTTTACAGACATGAACCATGTATTGTTCTGAAAGATACCTACCACAAAATTGTAAGCTTTTTCTGGAATAAAATATTTATCGTGGATGCTCAAAAAGCTGAATACGTTGAAAGCAAAGACAGTTGATTGGTTTTGAAGGGTTTGTGTTTCCAGGGACGATTCATCAGTGACGTTTGCTCCAACATAGAGTACAGAACCCGAACTGGGGAACCAGAGAGACGATGCTCTCCACTCAGAAACATTCACCATAATTTCAGCATAACCCTGCTCTATCTGAAAACAAAAAACATGCAGTGATGAACCATCACACTTTCAATGACAACTTACAGAAAGCACAGTCAGCTTTTCTGCCAGAGGATACAGAGGGTAAAATTTATGTAGGATATATATTTTTAATTTTTAGATAGATGAGGGTAAAAGAATTGCTGTTTACAATTTGTAGGCTTATTTCCAATTAAGGTCCAAGCACGCTGTCCTGGACACACACCTCTGCTATCTGGGCTGTCTGTCCAGGACAGTGGATTAGTTGTTAGTGGTTAGTTACCCATTGAGTAATTAAAACTTGCTCTGGGTGGGAGCCGGTACCGGGCTGTAAACCCTGTACCTACCAGCCTGTAGTCCGATGTCTTAACCACGACACCACCGAGGCCGGTAGTTTATAATTTGTAGGCAGCTATTAATTACCATAGAACTGCTACTAATGTCATGTGATACTGAAGCCTATGAGGACTAAGAATGATGCAATTTCATTGGTTTATTTTATTAATTACCAGCTATATTAACCAATCAGGAATGAACTTTCCAAAGCATATTTCAAGGTTATGTACTTTCACAAATTATGTAAGAATACTGCCATTAAGTATTTATTCTTTGTAATTCTATACCCAGCAAACGTTCATTGAATAGGTGATGGAAAATTGTCAGCATCCACCTATTAATGACATGTTTGGACTTAATGACTTATCTCCAATTTAAAAACTATTAGTTTGCAAACATACCGAGTGATTTTTTCTCAAACTACAGTGAAACCCCTCAAAACGAGACGTTTTTCTCAGTGCCTTTTTAAATATCAATACAGAAAAGAACGTCTCTGTACTAGAAACTGTTAAAACCAGACTTTTTACTTGGTCTCGAGGGTGTCTGTTTTAGAGGGATTCACTGTACTTGTAGGACGAGGCAGCAAAATAAAGTAATTTCTTACACATCTGTGTAGGAGATCACCTTTGTGTATCAAAATCGTATACAATGTATGTTGGAGAGTTTCTGAGAGGTCATGACCCAGTTTAGTATTATTGTAAGGAAATGTAAAGTGACATCATTGGAATACTAACGTCATTTAAATTCAAAATTAGCTGTATCATTACAATGCTTCGCCACATGCTCGCTTTTCTTCAATTTCATTCTCCGAGTGGTTGGCAAATGTTTTAGAGTGCTCTATTTTTTAAGGAAAACGGATCTGTTAGTACAGTAGTGATTTGGTTATGACGTGGAATGTATGCTTAAAGACAAGTATCCATATGCCATGACCCAGTTAGGCTATGTTCTGTAACAACATAATTTAGTTCATTATATTGTTAACATTTTCATTGTTTCGAGGTATATAAGAAATAGAATACTACATTTGTGTCCGCTTGATACCATTTATTTTACAACTTGTTGTTTAAAAATGTATCCAACTCGCTTTTGCTCGCTGGATACTTTTTTTAAACAACTCGTAAGATAAATGGTATCAAATGGAAACTCATGTATTATTCTCTATGTCTCCAATCACAGGAAATCACAGGCCTCGGTGGTGTCCAGGCCTGGCACTTATAAAGCTTTTAGAGTCTAGACTCGAGACTCTAATAGAGTCTGAGACACTAATGTCATGACAAGGCCATACAAATTGTATGTGTGTGACGTCATTAAAGATTGAGTCTGGACTCTAAAAGTTTTATAAGAACGAGCCCTGGTTAAACCATCAGACGTAAAGCTGGTAGGTACTGGGTTCGCAGCTCTGTACCGGCTCCCACCCAGAGCGAGTTTTAATGACTCAGTGGGTAGGTGTAAGACCACTGCACACTCTTCTCTTTCACTAACAACTAACCCACTGTCAGCCAAGGTAAGTGAGGTGTGTTCTCAGGACAGCATGCTAGAACCTTAATTGATTATAAGTATGAAAGTGAGTTGAAATGAATGAACATAGGAAGTGCTAGTGCTATTGGTACACATGTTTAACATTACAGACTACAAGGCTTGTAGTAACATTGTGAAGCAGACTTCTGAACACTTTGATTTGTATACAAAGTTTTAAATATACTTACCGTGATACTTTTTATTGTATTATACTTTTCTCCACAGCTCTTTACACTGTGGTTTTACATATTAGATTTATAAATTAAATTAAATTCATTTTATTCTTAAAGGTAGGGTCAACTCAAACAAGAGCCTTATGTGTTGGAAAGATGGGCCACCAACACATACAGACACTTTAACAAATGAAAAACGCGTAATTTTAGAGTTAATAAAAAAAACATGATTATTCCTGCTAACTGGGGGCAGCCATTTTGTTTTGTTTTTGTGATGTCTGGTGGTATAGCTTGGGGCGAAGTGATGTCAGCTCTGTCCATCTCCTCGATGCACAGTGTAAACAAATGCACTAATTTACGACAAGGCGCTTCTCTTTCATCAACCTGACTTGTAAAACAACATAAATGACTTGATAGTATAATAAACTATTTAACTAAATATATTTCATGTTACATCAATAGAACGAAATTCAGTTATAGTATTTTTCTTTTTTAAAAACCTAAAGAAAAAATGCATATTATTAGGCCTATTGGTAGGGTATATTCGACCACTCACGAAACCCAAGTGATACTTTTCTTTTCTTTGGGACGACGTAATTGGTAAGTTTTGTGATTTTAGATGGGAAAGTCTACTTAATCAAGGGTTTTACAGAATTACTTACAGTAATACATGGTTCATACAGACCTGGTGAACAGAAATTCCAGTACTTTTCAAGTATGTTTTTCAGTTTTTCAAGTAGTCTTTGGCACAATGTTACAAGCAGTTTAACACACACACATCACTAGTTAACTACAGCTGACCGTTTTTCAGCACACAACTGGTTACCTGTCTCGCTCATAAACCGGTTCAACTATTAGTAATGCACTGTTTCCAGTAGACAGCGGCCCAGTCTACTTTAATCTTCACACTGTGGTGCATATAGCAAGCGCAAAAAGGACTTGTATGCCAGTCTATCTATATCGGCAGCAACACATATCACTTCCGGGTTTTGATTACGACAAATACCCGAGAAATACGTCAGCAAATACTTATTATTTTTTCCAGATTTTAATCAGTAAGAGAGACATTCTGCTTGTGAAAAAAACCTCAAGTACATTTCGGCAATTTTCAAGTAGTTTTTAATGAAATTCCAGTACTTTTCCAGGACCTTTTCTAAATTTGCAAATTTCCAGTACTTTTCAAGTACTACGTCAAAATTCAAGGACCCTGTAATAAAGCAGGACGGTCCATTACGATTTGAGGTTATCACACAATACCCTGTGATCTTAATAAAAGAGGCACATCTTTTTAGTGTGTCTAGACAGTGTCCGGGGACCGTCTAAATATACACCTGCCAATCAGGAACCACAGGTACAGGCCAAGGAAAAAAAAAGGCCAATTAACCAAGAAAACACTCCGACTATTATTTCAGTACGTGGGTTAATTTATATACAAAATATAATACAGTTATTTCAACACTTTGACAATGGTGGTTTATTTTGTATTGAAAAATAAACCACATATACACATTGCTGTGTTACTGGGATGGATATTATTACAGAATATTGCGATGCATCCGCAAAAATCAGGTAAATTTTGTTTCTTCAGTTCGAAGACTAATTCCTGATGTGACACGTTAGGTATTACGTAACCACCAGCTTGCCAGAGGGCGTATTCACTGGGATGGTACAAAATGGCTGCGCCCGTTATATATAATAGCCGTCACATTTAACCGTTTTATTAATTAACTATACGATTATACTTGTTGATATTAAGCAATAATGTGCATGATATATAGTTGAATATGCATACCAGGCCAAATGCCTTAATTGTCCCCTCCTTTAATGAAAATAACATTTCCATGAACTTACCTTTTTTGACACCAAATATTTGTATTTAATTGGGATGTTGTTAACACTGATAGGTTGACTGATTGATTGATACAATGTTTGATTGATTGATTGATTGACCTCTATTTTTAAATACCTCTTTATAATACACTTTATGAAACAAGGCCACATCATTTCTCCTAACCACACCCAACCGCACAACTGCATTTCCCGTTATTCCTTTTTGATGGAGGTACCTATACAAAAGAAAATAATAAAGCAGAAATAATTATGTAAATCAACATGCAATGAAATGAAAGGAATGTCTCTTTAATGACACCCCAGCACATGTTAAACTTTGGCTATTTGGTGTCTAGAATTCCGTTATTGGATTACTACCACTAATTAATTTACTTTTCCATAGACATGACACTGACTTTGATGTTCCAGTTACAGAGCATCAGATCCATTGGGGGCTATTGATCCTATGACCCCCTGCACCTCACCAAGTGATGGTGTAGTCATGTGGCAAAAAATAATCCTTGAATTCAGTCTTGTACAGGGATACAATTATGAATACCAGGTCTCACGCGAGGACCAATTTATAAGGTAACGTCAATTCTTTCTTAAATGTTGAGAGGGTAAAGGAGGGAGATGATTTTTTTTCATTAAAAAAATAATAATAATAAAATACACCGAAAAGTTACATTAACCTAATGTTATTTTTACAATTTCGACATCTTTATTTGTTAGTTGAATTTATTCATTATGAAAAAGTGCATAAAACTAGTCTCCAACAAATAATGTGTACTCTATGAAAATGTCATGCAATACCGGGTACTCTAGTTTGTTTTATCTCTTATCCATTTTAAACCATTGAATACAGGCTGTTATTTACAATCAATACAAAATGACTGTCATTTACTATTTTTGCTTCAACATGCAAATTCCTTTGCTGGGAGATAAAAAAAAAAAACCTTCACCAAATATTGTGTCTTTATTTCAGTACTTGAAAAAGGTCTTGAATAAAGGACAAGAGTTAAGTAAACCACACTGAACTGTATTTGCATATTCCCAGATTGAGAATACCACAAAAATGTAACTACAAGGAACCACTACAGCTTAAGGATATTTAAGGAGTTCAAACATAATAATAATAAATAAGAAAAGCATTTCTTAAAACATGCATAGTTGCAAAACACAATGGAGAAAACTTGGAGTGTTTTCTCTTTTATGGATACATTACCTGTCTTCAAACAAGTGCACCCCCCCCCCCCCCCCCCCCAATGCAAGTGGTCTGGTCCGAACATCCCAACAGTCAAACAGGCTCGGGCGGGATGAAATTCTTTAGGACAGGTAATGTATCCATAAAAGAGGAAACACTCCAAGTTTTCTCCATTCCTTTTCACATTACCTGTCCTCAAACAAGTGCAGCATTCAACAGAAGGTGGTGGGTTTCGAGATCCATAGATGCTTCTGATAACTCCCCAAAACTGGATAGAGGCTGACTAGTGGAAGAATTAGGCCAACCATGGTAAGCTCTCCTCCTAGGGATGCCTGTCACAGACCAATGCAGGTGATGTTAGTAACAACAACCAGAATGGTGGTATCCGTCAGCAGTGGCAGGAACGGCTCCTAGAACACATGACCTGGAGTCGGAAGCCACATCTCATGCTGGTTCTGACAGGGTGGGAAGACATAGCCACCAGGGATGCAAGTGTTAGGTAACCCCTCACGTATTGAAGTGTTAGTAATAACACGCGACAACATAATGAGGTGCATCCGTCAGAACATTGAACTGAACAAGCCCCCAAAGTGTTTTCTGTCCAGTACACCAAAGAACTGTTAGTTCAATAATGACAACAGATAACCACATGCAGTGCAGGGTAAATGAGATTGAGACAAAAGTTTCGGCACCAGTGCTTGAACTGTGCAAAAGAACTAAAGTCTAAGCAGTCCTCACCTGTTGATTCAATGCAGCCCAGAATCCGACAGACATCAATGACGACGAGGACGGTTTGTATTCACCAGAGTCTGCGCAGCAACAACAGGACCCAAAAGATGCAACCCCTCAACGTCTGCTGTGGAGACATCCCTCAGATAATAGGTAGCAAATATGGAGTCCGTAACCCAAAAGCAACCAGTGAGAAGGTGCTGAATGGGTGTGTTGCAGTGCAGGGACACTGTGGCAGCCAAGACACGTAGTTCATGCGGGTTAGTAGCAGATGGAACAGGCAAACCCTCTTTCTGATAGGCACTCAGGATTGAAGACTGTCAAATAACTCTGGTTACAAGAGAGGAAAAGTCTTTTGCGGTGTTGGTGAAAAGATCTAGTCCTCTCGATGTAGTGGAATAGAGCTCTGACAGGACACAAAGCCAAGTCCTCAATGTCCGCTGGACTGACAATGGAGGAGAGGGCTTGAACGACATACGAGCAAGGTGCTTGGTCGGGTAGCTGATTCTTTGCAACAAAGTTCATGAGGAACCCCAAGATAACCGCATGATGGTCTCGGTGAAAATGAACCAAGTCCACATCAAGTACATGGATTTCAGAGACATGAGCAGCCGTGGCAAATCCAAGTAAAAACACTGTCTTCCGAGCCAAATCTTGTAAAGATGATTCAATCGGTTCATAAGGTGCAGTCGACAACGCTCGTAACACAAGATTCAAATCCCATTTCGGTGGTCGAAAATTATAACTTGATCTTCAAGTTGAAAACCCATGATCATCTTATGTATCTCAGGGATGCTCGATAGCTTCGTTCCAGCTGCAACATCACGAACAGTTGCGATGACCAAAACGTAGCCAACAATGGTAGACCCCTTTCAACTTCAAAAACGTCCGTAAATACAGCAAAAAAATTCAGCTAGACGAGGAACTCGAATAGTCTGTGGTTTGATTTTCTGCCGGACACACCATCAGTGAAAACAAGGCCATCAGACATTGTAAGCCGCAGTAGTGGATGATTTTTGAGCTTTCAAAATGGCTGCTGTGGATTGGGAAGAAAAGCCTTTCTTCCTCAAACTCTTGGTGATAATGTCCACGCATGCAGTTTGAACAACTGAGGACATGAATAGTGTAGGCTTGACGTGGGATGCAGCAACAGATGATCCCAGTCTGGCAGAGATAGTGGATGTGGTTGGACAAGATGGACGAGGTCTGGAAACCACACCCTGGAAGGCCACATCGGGGCGATGAGTAGCAGACAGGTGAACCTCTGAAACCTCTGTAGTACCCTAGGAAGTAGGATGGGTGGTGGAAAAGCGTAAGCATCCATCCGATCAAAGCTGATGGCCAAGGCATCTAGATCTATGGCATCGGGATCTGGCACCAGAGACATGTAAACCCTCAGCTGATGGTTGAAACATGTCACGAAGAGGTCGATGTTTGGTGTCCAAAGGTTGTCGCACACCCATCAAAACGCTTCCGGATGCAGCATCCATTCCGTCAATTGCAGAGCCGACGGGCGAGACAGTATCGGCTAACACAGACACCAGGAATAAGGCGAGCACGAAGTTGGAGAGGAATGTCGTCGACCAACTCGTTAAGATGATACGTCAGCTGAAGAAGACAGCTGGAGTGTGTTCTGCCTTGGCGATTGATATGTAAGCCGCTGCAGTGATACTGTCTGTGGCTACCATGAGAGAGGCACCTGACAATGAAGGATTACATTGTAAACTGCCAACATTTCCAACAGGTTGATGTGTAGATCGGCTTCGTCTGGAGACCACAGCCCGGACAGTGTCTGGTGAGCGGAGATGAGCTCCCCAACCTTCTAAAAAATGCATTGGTGAAGAGATGGTGAGTTGCTTGGACAGGCTGCAAAGAGACTCCGTCTAAGACGTTCGATCGACGTAGCCACCATTGGAGGCTGGGCTGCAGATCAACTGACAGACGAAGCTGCAAGTGTGAGTTGTTGTACCGGATGGAAAAAGTCAAGAACTGGATTTAAAGAAGCTGGAGTCGACCTCTGAGCGTTAAATCTTGGACCGACGTCAAGATGACATCCAAGACAACAAGCTCCGGTGATCATCAATTGAATCTTCGTCCATTGGTTGAGAGGAACCGGAACAAGGCCCAAAACCCAATCGAGATGCTGGAGAAACTGCATAATGAAGACATCTGGCAATGGCACTACATGAACCAGTAGTGCTGTGAAGCAGGAACCAGGACATCGGAACAGTCATCCTGTTAGACAGTCAAGAACCACTGACGGCGTAACGACCCGCTACGCTATATTCCCGATATACATGGATGTGTAGCAATGCACACATCAAACGGCTGGTATCCACAACAGACACACCACCCGATGCGATGCAGTAACAAAGAATCTTCTCAGCATCAGACAATTCTGGTGAAACAACAGTGAACGCAGTGAGGGGATAAACCGCAATGGACCATAGTAAAACAGTCGCGGTAAAAAAGATAGGGCCACAAACAGGTGTCGCTGGAACCGTCACTGGACCCTCCTTGAAACCACAGGAAACGTGGTGGCAGCCATGGAAGCAAACGTCATCTACAACATTGTCGGAAGCACCGACTTGCAAAGTCAGGCCCACCCTGAAAGGCGTCGGCAGAAGTAGACGTGACGGAACATGTCGTAGACCGCAGCCAGGCAATCCCTCGCCGTCATGTGGTCCGCAGAATCCGTATCATCTATAACGGAAGCAGCCGGAAACTCATCTGCAAAATCTCTCATAATTCGTGCACAGGCAAGGCGATCAGCAGAACTGGAAGCCGCAGGTGAACCGAACCGTGGATGGTCCCGCCTGGAACCCTCAGGAACTTTGGAAGCCGCTTCAGCCGAAGATCGGCGACAAGATTCCATGATGCCCGTGAAGATCGTGGAGATCGGTTACGGTCACAGCTTCAAAGGCACTGACGCATCGTCTGGAAAGATCCTCAGTACCCATCAATGACGGAGGCCGCTGGAGCCTCATCTGCGAAGTGTCTCGAGCACAGGAAAGCCGGTCCACCGTAGGTAATCCGGACCGTGAACGGTCCCATCTAGAACCCTCAGAGGCCTTGGAAGCCACGTCAACTGAAGATCTGTGATGACGGTCCATGGAACCCGTAGGAAGCCGTGAGGGCCACGGAGAACAGCTATGGTCCCGACTCCGATGTGCTGATGAAGCCCTGTCCTTGTCCCGTGACGGTACTGAAGATTGGTGAACCGTGGATTCCGTAGAAAGTCTACTGGAATGAGCAAGCTTCAGGACACTTGTCATCCGAATTCTCAGCAGGTGGAACCGAAGGAATCGAACTGCCCGAAGAGAGGACTGGAACCAGCCCTGACTCCGAATCAGCCGGTTTAGAAATAGTCGCCATCGACGCCATAGTCTCTTGAAGCATGGACGGCAAGATGGAACGTAAAACGTCCACCTTTTTAGGCCTCACTGACACCACCGTCAGGTACGCAGAGAATTCATCTTCTGATAGGACAAAGTCCGCATCTAGAGTCAGTAGCACACGGAACACGACACCCCGGACAAAAGTCAGGTGGGTTGTCACCGGTGGTAAACTTCTTACAGCGTAAACACACATGCACAAAACGTTGAACACTAACATCAGACATGATAATAATTTCTATCTGTGAAACAGAAAGAAAAAACCCATGAAAAAGCACAAAGCCGGTCAACAAAAGATGCCATTTTTCAAATGGCGGCCGATACGTGCTAACCGACAACATAAAACAAACATTTCAAGTAAAATAAACACTTGGAAAACCAAGTGAAATATGCGAAACAAAGTAATGAATACAACGAATACAATGGTGGAAAATATTCCACCAAAATACACAAATACACAACCAAAGACGATAATAAAAAAAAGGTGACTCTGAAACAGAGCCAGAGCATGCAGTAGAAGAATTTAGGCCATCCCATTGGCTGGGGGATGTTCGGACCACACCACTTGTGTGTGTGTGTGTGGGGGGGGGGGGGGTGCACTTGTTTGAGGACAGGTAATGTGAAAAGAAATGCTTTCTCCCTGATAGACTGCTTAATTGATAATGACACTGTAAATCTTTAAATTATTGTATAGTTAGAAAAAATTGCATTTTATTTAAATGCTTAGAAAATAGTGAGATATATAGAGGATACTTTATCAGCACGATTTTTATACTTTTATCAACTAGTTCTGATAAATTATGATATCACAAAACATCCGTTATCATTCTTTTCATTTGTGACAATTGTAAAAAATGTCAGTAATGTGGGTTGAATGTCACTATATCTGGCAGTGGTAGACTCGTTAACTAGCAGAACGACAGTAGCGTGACATCACTAATGATAGGTTTAGCACTGAAACATACATAGTGATGTAACAAAAGAAGCAATATCTCCTTGGATAATATCGCAGGCGATATCTCAAATTATAGTGCCAGCGATATCATCTACAAAAGCCTTTAATGGATGATAAAATATCATCTAGAGAGTAGCTTCCTTTGAATTAATGTTGAATAAGAGTTGTAAGAATGTAATGTATAGACTCACTTAGCACGAACCCGTATTGTGAAGTTTTTTGTTGTTTCTAAAATAACTCTGGTGGAAACTTCCAGTGAAGCAGAAAATGTTGGCAATACTGGAGAAAAAAAAAATCATCATCAAACATGTATATGCATACTAAACCTATTTGTATAGAAGTGATACGGATTATGCATTACGGATTACTTATACGTAGACTTATGTGGATTATTGACAAATGGAATTTACACCTTAATTTTATAACTGATGGAATTTACACCTTAATTTTATAACCGATGGGTCACCATGTAAACAATTGACCTTTTGCATAAATTTTGTTGTGTGACATGCAGACAGAATGGCAGTTCATATAAACTATTGAGCTCTCGTTAAGTAATTACAAAGATTTTCAAAAGATGGAAGTATTATGACTGGATTTATGTGTATATTGTAGATCTCAAAGACAATCATGAAAAATGCATACCATATTCCTTTACTTCAAAGGTTGTAGACACGTTTTTTCCAATAGTTATCTACAAATTAAAAACAAATTCATTAATTGCACATCTGTGGGATGGTGCATATATAAAAGATCCCTTGCTACTAATGTGAAAAAAGTAGCGGGTTTCCTCTCTAAGACTATATGTCAAAATGATCAAATGTTTGACATTCAATAGCCAATGATTAATATATCAATGTGGTCTACCAGTGTCATTAAACAAAACAAACTTTTACATTAATAACAGTTATGATACTTCTCATTGAGCCTATAGTGGTAAAGTGGTTAAGCTGGTAGCTAGGTACTGGGTTTGCATCCTGGTACCTGTTCCCATGCAGAGCAAATTTTAATGTCTCAATGGGAAAGGTAAATTCTTTCTCACTAACAGTTAATTCTAGTCTTGGGCAGACATCCCAGGTAGCTGAGGTGTGTTACCAAGAAATAGTGCTTGAACCATAATTGGATACAAGTACAAAAATAACTTAAAGGTAGGGTCAACTCCAACAAGAGCCTTATGTGTTGGAAAGATGCATACCCGGACCACCAACACATACTGACACTTTAGCAAATGAAAAACGCGTAATTTTAGAATTAATAAAAAACCATGATTATTCCTGCTAACTGGGGGCAGCCATTTTGTTTAGTTTTTGTGATGTCCGGTGGGATAGCTTGGGGCCAAGTGACGTCAGCTCCTGACCATCTACTGTATGTACAGTGTAAACAAAAGCAGTAATTTTCGACAAGGCGCTTCTCTTTGATCAACCTGACTTGTAAAACAGCATAATCACATAATAATATAATAAACTATTTAACTAAATATATTTCAAGTTGCATTAACGGAACAAAATGGGGTTATAGTATTTTTCTCTGTTTAATAATCCAAAGGAAAAATGTACACTATTACGCCTATTGATATGCTACGTTGGAGCAAAAACGACAACCCACGATACACAAGTCGGCAAGTGATAATTTTCTTTTCTTTGGGACTACGTAATTGGTCAGTTCTGTAGTTGTAGATGGAAAAGTCTACTTAATCAATAGTTTTACAGAACTATTTACAGTAATAAACCATGTCCATTACAATTTTAGGGGCGACAGGTAATATTCCACAATACCGGTATGTATTTTGTGTCTAGACAGCGTCAATTAATTGGCTCGTCTGGTTACCAATCAAATACACACCTGCATCTGGAATTACAGGTAGAAGCAACTAACAGCATAGACCAATTAACTAAGAAAACACTCCGTGTATCATTTCAGTACGTAGGTTAATGCATGGGAAAAACATTGTTAATTGTTTCGACTTGTTGCGTAGCCACTTTGACAATGGTATTTTATTTTGTATTGAAAAATAATATATACAGTGCTGGATATACTTACTGTTGGCTTACTGGGATGTGTATTATTACAGAACATTGCAATGTATGACTATTTATTATCCCGCAAAAACCAGGTAGATTGTGTTTTTCTAGTTCTAAGGCTCATTCCTGACGTGACGCGTTAAGTATTACGTAACCACCAGCTCGCCAGAGGGCGTACTCATTGAGATGGTACAAAATGGCTTGCGCCCGTTATATATAATAGTCGTCACATTTAACCGTTTTATTAATTAACTATACGATTATACGTGTTGATATTAAGCAATAATGTGCATTATATATCATTAAATATGCATACCAGGCCAAATGCCTTAACTGTCCTCTCCTTTAAGCAAAAAGAAATGTGTACTCAATTTGGGATGGAGCTGGTATAATGGAATAAAAAAATCTCCATATGCCTTCAGTGGGACACAATTCCAGTACCTACCAGCCTCGAATCTGATGACAGATCCACGACATCCATGGAAGGAGGTGGAGGAGGGGTTCGATTTTATTCCAAAGTGCCTCAGGAAAGCACTTATGGTAGTACTAAACCAAATAACTTCCGGCTGGGTCAAAGTTTGAGGTACACCGAACTTTTGATAGAGAAGTGAACACCACAAGTCCTGTGATTGGTTATAAATGTGAGTGCGTTGGTTGTAAAAAATAACAGTTTCATCTGGGTCAAAAAAAAATGCAATTTTATTTCATCTAGTACCAATGTGTCAAGTAGCCTTGTGCTTGAAACATGTATGGGGTACCTGTAAAAAAAAGTACTTGAATTTTGTGCAGAACTAGGGTAGTCATAGACGCTACCTGTTATCTCAGAAATGAGCAGCTTGACCCCCAATTTTTTCTGATTCACTTTAAGGGTGAGGGTGATAGTATTTATATCTGTGGCATTTATGTCGATTGATACACTGCAGGTAGGAGTTTTAGCCACATATGTTACTTAGTTACTATTGTCGTCTATGTGATTTGATTTGGTAGTATACACCTTTAACTATCTACTAAGCTAGATCCTACCCTGAGCTAAACAGAGGTAGTTGTTTGAGGTGTATGTCTGTCTATCTGTCTTTATGTATGTATGTGTGTATGATGTGTATGATGTGTTTGTGTGTTGTGTGTGTGGGTATGGTGTGTTGTGTGTGTATGATATGTTTGTGTGTTGTGTGTATATGATGTGTTTGTTTGTTGTGTGTGTATGATGTGTTGTGTGTATTATGTGTTTGTGTGTTGTGTGTATGGTGTGTTGTGTGTGTATGGTGTGTGTGTATGGTGTGTTTGTGTGCTGTGTATGGTGTGTGCTGTGTATGTATGTGTGTGTGTGTGGTGTGTGTGGTGTGTGTGTGTGGTGTGTATGGTGTATGTGTGTGTATGGTGTGTGTGTGTGTGGATATGCACAAGCTTAAACTATAACTATAACTGTAAATAAAGAAAATGAAAACCATCAAGAATAATTAATTAAAGGTCCACAATCATGGCACATTATTAATATACAGTATATTTAAAAAATACACAAAGATTACATTATTAACCATAAAAAAAAAAAAATACCACCCCAATTATTAATAAAGCGACTTTTTGTAAAACGCTCGGGGAAAAAACACTGATCCAGTCGATTTGACCCGCATCTGACCTGTAACGTAGCATCAGGTGAATTCAACTCATTCATTAGTAGGTTAGCATGGTGACAGCATGTAGTGATTCTTCGGAAAATAGCTCATTCTTATCAGACGTGTCGCATTTGTCTATTTATTCTAATGCTACCTTGATTGGTGAGGAAGAAGGAGAAAATCCGTTAGGGGTACTTCCCTATGAGTTTGAACTGTAGTACACCGACGATGATCTGTCGAGCCAAATGCGGTCAGCCTATTTGCAACATGGAGCCCGGACGTCGCTCGGAGACAAAAACAAAGCCCGAATATTAATGCTGAGGTGTACATTGTTCATATTTGGCACAAAGATACACCTCAACACGATGCATTTATATATGTTAAAAAAATAAATTTAGAAAAAATGCTAATTAATATTAACTGATGACTGGATAGCACTTAAATAATTAATGTATTGCAATTATTATTAAAAACAACAAAAACATGTACATACATTAAATATGTTTTTAAAAAAACATCATTAAATATATTAAACAAGGTGCATTCATCGTCAGTCTAATCATTACTTGGTTACAGACATCTATGACTGGTATGTTTCGTTTACAAAATATGAAAATAGAAGATTTTATTGTTCGAACTTAATTATTTAATTGGTTAACTAAAGGCTTATTTGCAAAAGCAATACATGTCTACAGATTTTGCAGACATGGGTAGCTCGGACAGCATGTGACACAGGCGGCTCACTACGAGATCAAGGAATCTAAGTGGTGTGTGTACTGCCAATATCTGTGATAATCTGTGATTATGTAATGTCGTTGTAAAGAGGTGTTTTCAGACATTGGATGCATGTTTGTTCCTAATTTGCTCTGTCAGTGTTGGAAGGTGTGAATTCCATTGTAATGAACAGAATAATACTGATGTACGTTTGTTCCCGACAATTTGTGGTCGGATGGTGTAAATGTTGCAGTAACGACGGTGGTTGTAACGAGGTATGACTATCACTGTATGTTAAAACAGTAAATGTAGGAAAAATATTTTTTTGAAAAAATCGCATTAACATTCGGTAGGCCTATCTGTTTTTGTCTTCGGGCAATGTTCTGGATATCATTATGTACAGCCTGAACATGAAAAATGCAATTTGTTTGTAAAAAATATTTTTTCCTACTTTTTTTTTTTTTTTTTAACATATATAAATGCATTGTGTTGAGGTGTATCTTTGTGCCAAATATGAACAATGTACACCTCAGTATTAACATTCGGGCTTTGTTTGTGTCTCCGGGCGACGTTTGGGCTCCGGGCTGCAAATAGGCTGTACAGGGGGATACAGGCTTGGAACAGACAAGTTCTTTAACAAAAGTTTTGGTTGTAATTCCCAGGTGTGAAGTGGTCACTGCAAATCGAATCCCATCTTGACGGTCCTTTCCAATATGCACGTGTTCGGTTTAAGAACTGCTTCCGTGCAAACAATGTTGGTTTGTCTTTCAGAAAAATATGCAAACTTTTTTTGCCTTTAACTGCAGCTTTTGTACATCCATATAACAATGGTTCACCACATTTGAAAGATATCTTCAAACTAATATTCCAAACATACAATTCAATTCAATAGAATAACACTTTCACGTTTTAAAAATACACGTGTTCCACTTCCATGTAAAATGTCTGAAAGGATGCGAATCGCCTTTCATGTTATGCCTGTTGTCGCGTCACGGGGTCATGTGACTGAACTCTTGGAGTTCAGAGGCTTTTTGGCAATTGATGGGAAAAACGCAACTTTTTATTTTTATTAAAAACGGGCGATTTTATATATTCATATATAAAAAGGTATACGTAGATGCCAAAGAATAAATTAAAAAATGTAGACCTTATATTAAAAACGGGTAAATTAAAAAATGTATATTTTATTGATATTTCATATATATTGTAAAAGGTATACGTAGATGCCAAAGAATAGTGAATTACATTTTTGATAAATGTAGACCTTTAAAAACAAAATATATAATCAAGAAAATATTATAAATATTGTAAGAATTTGTTTTAAACTACTCTTCTCCATGTTATATTTAATGATTTTTAAAACTATTCTTAACATTTAATATTATTATTCTTTAAGAAACATGCATCTACAAACCTTTGTTATAGATGAGGACTGGTCAGTTGGCTTCTGAAAAAAGTTGTAATTACAAAATAAAATAAAACATATATTATATAATATGTACAATCTGTAAAAAACAGCCACAAAAGTGACCAACACAAATAAACAAACAATTTCTGTTTTTAAACACAATAAAATCAATAATTCAAACAAGAAAGAGCTCTATATTATATGATGTTACAGTATTGTGTCTACAAAACTGTACTTCATGAATCTTGTATTTTTTTAAATCACGAGGAAAGATGTTGTATATTAAATTTATACAACCACTTATTAAGTTTATTATCATGTTTAAAATATCTGTGATGGTAAAATTTACATTTTCATTAGCGACTATTGATAAAAATGAAAGTCATCGTTATTTAATGAATGTATGAAATCACAAAATATAGGCTACACAGGCTAGTTTTTAAAAATTATTAATAATTTTCCTGTCATAATTATGACAACAGTACAAAAAATCAGAGCACAACGTAATAAATACATGTATATATCAGCAAGTTTAATAACTTATGCTCTCTACTTACCACTTTTCCTGTGACTGGTCTTTTGGTTTTGGGAATCCCCAAATGAGACAATATCATTGTTGGAATTGGCACCTTAACAATGTGGAAGTTAATGAAGCCTACGAACAGATTGGTGTCGTTCTTGTTATTACAGGCTAAAACTGGCCTGCAACCTGGTGGGCAAACAAAAAATGTTATAAAAGTTTGTATGAGTTTAAAACTTAATAATATGATTTTATACAAGTTTTAGCATTACACAATACATAGCTATTTGCTAAGTCATTGATTCCCTTTTGCCACAAATGGACTAAAGCTAGTAAAAGTTTAAGCACATTGTCCTGGGCAGACACATTAGCTAACTGGGCTCTCAGTCCTGGAGAAGAGTTGATTGACTGAAACATATTTTATTGCTTAAAAAAACAAAACAAATAAAAAACAAAAATAAATGGATTAGGCACAAATTATACAACTTTACTAGGCCTTCTCCATAATACATACAAATCACGACACAATAATATATTTATGTAATTTAAATACGAACAGAAATAAATATTATTGAAAGAGAGAAAGAAAGAAATGAGAAAGGAAAGGAGAAGACTTCAGTGGTTAAAAACTCATATCAAAGGCCATGGTATGTGCTGTCATGTCTGTGGGAACATTCCCTTGCTGCTAATGGATAATAAAGACAGAACTGGAAAATAAACCCATGCAGAATCCATCAATACTAAGCCATTTTGTCTGACAATGAAGCTACCGAGGGCAACAGACGGAAATTATAATTGAGCAGAATTATACATTTAGTAACTTTAAACGTCTGACCTCTATGGATCCATTCAGCTGATTAGGGTTTTTCTCATTCCAACCAGTGCACCACAACCAGTCAAAGGTTGTGGTATGTGCTCTCCTGTCTGTAGGAAGGTGCATATATAAGATCACTTGCTGCATTAGGAAAAATGTAGCGGGTTTCCTCTGTTGACTACTTGTCAGAATTACCAAATGTTTGACATACAATAGCAGATGATTAATTAATCAATGTGCTCTAGTGGTGTTGTTAAACAAAAGAAACTTTTTTCATAAACATCTGACTTACCACATTTAGTAAACATGTTGTTACTGTGGCAACAAAAGCTGCTGACTTTGCTCCACAGATCTTTGCGCATTTGTGACTCCACGAACTCCCGACGGCTTGCATAATCTTTGACAAGAAACTGGACTGCAACAGTCTATATAATTAAAATAAAACTACAAATAACTATATGTACAATATTGTGCAACCTACAAATATCACTCTAGATGCTTAAACAAGTACAAATCTTCTAAAAAGTTTGTAAAAGCTGTCAGCAGAGCATTGCTGTCAAACAGAGAACAGTTTACATATTAAATATTCCATTCTGAACAATTGCATAATACTGCAGCCATCTTGGTCAGTTGGTGAGTACCTTAATAGGTGAAGCACTCGTTTAATATTTCCAATATTTCTCTATTAGTTTGTAAAGACTGTCCCTGAGAAGCATTGTACCGAATTTCAGAATTATCCAATAAAAATTCTCAAAGAAGACAGACTTTCTAAGCTTCCATGCTAAATTCTATTTAAATTTTAAAAGCCAAATAATATTACCTAAATATGTCCTAAATATTTCACTATTAATTTAAGGAGATTGGTCCAGAGGTTTCCAATCAATGCTAAATTTCCATTTAAATGTTTGAAATTGAATACACATTCAAAAATATTTAGCATTTCTGAAATATCTCAGTATTAGTGCCTGGAGACTGCCCCTCAGGATCATTGTAGCAAATTTCAAAAGAATCCAATCAAAACTCTAGAAGAGGATAAACGTTTACACTTTCAACATTAATAAATTTCGATTTACCGGTAATTTTTATTTTTTTACAAAATAAAATTCAAAGTTTCCAGAATATCTCTCTATTAGTTTGTGGAGACTGCTCCATAGGATCATTGTAACAAGTTTCAGATCAACCCAATCAAAATAAACTCTAGAAGATTGACTTCAAAGGAAAAATTAACAGACACACGTTGCCGGACAAATTGTTATCAGAAAAGCTCCACTGATGAACATCTTAGTGGAGCTAAAAACAGAATAATAGAAAAAGAAAGGAATGACAAAATGATGATTGGCGGTAAATAATATTGTATTTGTATTGTTAGTGTGTAGATTTTAAAAGGTTTGTCCAAAGTATCGTATTTGTATTGTTAGTGTGTAGATTTTAAAAGGTTTGTCCCATGTATCATATTTGTATTGTTAGTGTGTAGATTTTAAGAGGTTTGTCCAAAGTGTCCTAAGTATTGTATTTGTATTGTTAGTGTGTAGATTTTAAAAGGTTTGTCCAAAGTATTGTATTTGTATTGTTAGTGTGTAGATTTTAAAACCTTTGTCCAAAGCATCGTATTTGTATGGTTAGTGTGTAGATTTTAAGAGGTTTGTCCAAAGTATCGTATTTGTATTGTTAGCGTGTAGATTTTAAAAACTTTGTCCAAAGTATCGTATTTGTATTGTTAATGAGTAGATTTTTAAAAATTTGTCCAAAGTATCATATTTGTATGGTTAGTGTGTAGATTTTAAGAGGTTACTTTACCTCATTAGCATCTATTACAGCAGCTTTAAGAGGTAACTTTACCTTAATGGCATCTATTACAGCAGCTTTAAGAGGTTACTTTACCTTAATAGCATCTATTACAGCAGCTTTAAGAGGTTACTTTACCTTAATAGCATCTATTACAGCAGCTTTAAGAGGTTACTTTACCTTAATGGCATCTATTACAGCAGCTTTAAGAGGTTACTTTATTTAATGGCATCTATTAGGGTGTATACTACCAAATCAAATCCCATAGACGACAATAGTAACATATGTGACTAAAACTCCTACCTGCAGCATATCAATCAACATAAACGCCACAGATATAAATACTACTACCCCTCACACTTAAAGTGAATCAGAAAAAATTGGGGGGTCAAGCTGCTTGTTTCTGAGATAACGGATAGCGTCTATGACTACCCTAGTTCCGCACAAAATTCTAGTACTTTTTTTCACAGGTACCCCATACATGTTTCAAGCACAAGGCTACTTGACACATTGGTACTAGATGAAATAAAATTGCATATTTGTTTTACCCAGATGAAACTATTATTTTTTTACAACCAACACACTCACATTTATAACCAATCACAGGACTTGTGGTGTTCACTTCTTTATCAAAAGTTCGGTGCACCTCAAACTTTGACCCAGCCGGAAGTTATTTGGTTTAGTACTACCTATACAGCAGCTTTAAGAGGTTACTTTACCTTAATAGCATCTATTACAGCAGCTTTAAGAGGTTACTTTACCTTAATAGCATCTATTACAGCAGCTTTAAGAGGTTACTTTACCTTAATAGCATCTATTACAGCAGCTTTAAGAGGGTACTTTACCTTAATAGCATCTAATAGCATCTATTACAACAGCTTTAAGAGGTTACTTTACCTTAATAGCATCTATTACAGCAGCTTTGATCGACTCGCGGTACTCAGTTTTCACGCCAGTCTGTTTGTGAAGACCACCGCTATCAATGGTGCGGATAAAATAAGTAGCCGAGATGGTCAGATGAAGCTGCAAATTATAGAGTCACTTAGAGATTATGTCAGTCATTTGCACACTAGGGTCTCCACGAGTACTCGAGTACGGGCCGAGTCAAGCAAGACTAGAGTCCGCTCACGGGAGTCGAGTACTCGGGCACGGGTCGAGTCTAGCAAGACTTGAGTCCGTTCAGACACTTGAGTACCCGTAAAAAAGGTGGAATATAATTATCAAGTATAATACAATGGACAATGTAGGACAATAATTTCAGCAGTAAATAATCAGCGATATAGGTTGCACAATATTAAAAAAAACCACCCAAAAAACAAACAAACAAAAAAACAAACAAAAACGCCACAAACATGCCGTGCATGCCGGGTAATCATCCCCCATGTGGGGTCATACACTCAGGAGACACACCCATAATCGCACTCGTGAAATGGGTGAAACTCGGTGTATGTGGCCTTACACCTACCCATTGAGTCTAGCAGTGCACTCATACTGGGTTGGAGTCGGTACTGGCATAGGTTGCACAATAATTATACGATCACGTACTATAGTATCTCTTTTTAAACTAGCCTGCTACAACACTGAACATATCAACCATTTTTTTAAATGCAATACAATGTCATGCTTTGACATCCATGTTCACCACTGGAATTAAGATGTAAAATGCTACTTTACATTATTCCTTATCACCATCTAGTGTAAGTGTCGGGTACTCGGGTCTGGGTCGAGTCTGACCCTCGAGTCCAACAGTTTGGACTTGTGGAGGCCCTACTGCACATCATGATCTGTATTTCACAATCAAGTTGAAAACATTTCCACACAAAGTTGGGTGAAATATATAATCTAATGGCATAAAAAGCATTCACAGGGGCAGAAAATATAACTTTCTGTAATACAGGATTACTGTGACCAACTTTCTGTAATACAGGATTACTGTGACCAACTTTCTGTAATACAGGATTACTGTGACCAACTTTCTGGAATTTTCTGAAATATAAGGAATTTTCATCCCGTATTCCTAATTCTGAAATTGATGCCAAATATCTGCATTTTTTTCTAATTCAGTATATTTTGTTTTAAAGCAACTATTTTTTTTCCTGAAGAAAATAATATTAAATCAATTGAGTATCACATTTATATTTGCTCCCTGGTAAATCAAATCTGTAGAAAATGTAACAACTGGTGCTTTTAATGAGCTGTGACGACGTTATTGGGAGGATGGGAGGATGGAAGGAAGGAATTTGCCCTGAACATATTAAGTTCTTTGATTTGCGAACAAGCACCATTTGTAGCATAAATAAGAAAAATATTATAAAAAATCAATTACTAGCTACTACCCTAGCCTATATACTGTGCTTGCTAATATAGCTGGTTATTTTGGACATAATGACTAGATTAGAGAAAAGAAGCATTATAGTCCTAACTTGCAAAGACAAAACGATGAAACATTGCAAACCTGAAGATGATCTTGGGTAAATATCGAAACATCTTCTTGGATCACACTGTGTTCTACAGCAGTCTTGTTTGGTCTTGTATTGTGGTCCAGATCCTTGGTTTTTGGGTCTTTACTTTTAGGAGTGTGCTAAAAACAAAATGCGATGTTTAGTCAATGATGAATCTGATTAAAATCAGCTCCACTGGTCTATAACTATTACCCGTGGATCCAATCTGATTAAAACCAGATCCACTGGTCTATAACTATTACCCGTGGATCCAATCTGATTAAAATCAGCTCCACTGGTCTATTTATTACCCACAGATCCAATCTGATTAAAACCAGATCTACTGGTCTATATCTATTACCTGTGGATCCAATCTGATTCAGATCAGCTCCACTGGTCTATAACTATTACCCGTGGATCCAATCTGATTAAAATCAGCTCCACTGGTCTATAACTATTACCTGTGGATCCAATCTGATTAAAATCAGCTACATCAGTCTATAACTATATATAATTACCTGTGCATTCAATCTGATTCCAATCAGCTCCACTGGTCTGTAACTATTACCAATGGTTCCAATCTGATTAAAATCAGCTCCACTTGTCTATAACTATTACCTGTGGATCCAATCCGATTAGAATCAGCTGCACTGGTCTATAACTATTACCTGTGGATCCAATCTGATTACAATCAGCTCCACGGGTCTGTAACTATTACCTGTGGATCCAATCTGATTAAAATCAGCTCCACTGGTCTATAACTATTATCTGTGGATCCAATCTGATTAAAACCAGATCCACTGGTCTATAACTATTACCTGTGGATCCAATCTGATTAAAATCAGCTCCATCGGTCTATAACTATATATAATTACCTGTGCATCCAATCTGATTACAATCAGCTCCACGGGTCTATAACTATTACCAATGGATCCAATTTGATCACAATCAGCTCCACTGGTCTATAACTAACACCCATTTTGAAAAACAAAGTAGCCTATTAATGTAAATGGCATGTATAGAGTAGCAGTCAAGATTATTATCCACATAGTTCAACATAACAGAGTTAATAAAAATCAGCTTTTAAACATCATTGCAGAGTTTATTTCCACATGAGTATCACATCCCAGAATATTACACAAACCTTTGTATGGGTAATAAACGATGCCGTTATTTGCCAATCTCCCAGCGTCGGTTCTTTTGGCAGTTGAAACGTCTTTCCTGTGAACGAATCCTTAGAGCTGTGCACGGTTCTCTCAAGAACAATACCTTCTGGACTCTGTGAAATAATTAAAGGAAGGAAGGAAATGTTCTATTTAATGACGCACTCAACACATTTTTATTTACGGTTATATGGCATCAGACATATGGTTACGGACCACACAGATATTGAGGGAGGAAACCCACCGTTGCCACTTCATGGGCTACTCTTTTTGATTAGCAGCAAGGGATCTTTTATATGCACCATCCCACAGACAGGATAGCACATACCACAACCTTTGATGTACCAGTCATGGTGCACTGGATGGAGCGAGAAATAGCCCAATGGGCCCATTGACAGGGATCGATCCCAGACCAACCTCGCATCAAGTGAGCGCTTTACCACTGGGCTACGTCCTGCCCCGCTGTGAAATATTAAAAGTCAATTAACAACAAAAACAATCATTTGAACAACCTAAGTATCTTCATTTTGTCAAATACAATATCTTCAGTATGGGTTTTGTAAAATTTGATAATGACAACAACATAGTAATAACAACAACAATAATAATAATAGGACAACACCAATTGTAATTACTTTGTAACCTTGCATAATCTCTATGTTAACCTTTAATTATGATAATCAACTGAAAATATTTCATAGATTACAAGGAAGGAAAGAAATGGTTTATTTAACGACACACTCAACACATTTTATTTACAGTTATATGGCGTCAGACATATGGTTAAGCACCACACAGGTATTGAGAGAGGAAACCTGCTGTTGCCACTTCATGGGCTACTCTTTCCGATTAGCAGCAAGGGATCTTTTATATGCACCATCGCACAGACAGGATAATACATACCACAGCCTTTGTTACAACAGTTGTGCAGCACTGGCTGGAACGAGAAATAGCCCAATGTGCCCACCGACGGGGATCGATCCTAGACTGACCACGCATCAAGCGAACGCTTTACCACTGGGCTACGTCCCGCTCCCAGATTACAAAGAAAGAAAGAAATGTTTTATTTAACGACACACTCAACACATTTTATTTACGGTTATATGGTGTCGGACATATAGTTAAGGACCACACAGATTTTGAGAGGAAACCCGCTGTCGCCACTACATGGGCTACTCTTTCCGATTAGCAGCAACGGATCTTTTATTTGCGCTTCCCACAGGCAGGATAGCACAAACCATAGCCTTTGTTGAACAGTTATGGATCACTGGTCGGTGCAAGTGGTTTACACCTACCCATTGAGCCTTGCGGAGCACTCACTCAGGGTTTGGAGTCAGTATCTGGATTAAAAATCCCATGCCTCGACTGGGATCCAAACCCAGTACCTTCCAGCATGTAGACCGATGGCCTACCATGACGCCATCGAGGCTGGTAGATTACAAAGAAGACATTAAGTTAAATGAGAAAAAACATGTAATAAGCCATAGGAGTATGTACGTGTACAAATTGCAGTTAAGTCAAAGTAAACATCTAGAATTCTTTCCACCTCTAACTCTGGTAACCAACATGTATATAGTAATTTGCTTTATTAAACCCACAGCTGTTCAGTATTTCGTCCATCATTTCCTGCTGGCCACACTATAAAGATATGTAGACCTGTATAAACTAATCTTCAAAGTTGGGGAAGACATTACCCACTGGTAAAGCACTAGCGGTCGGTCTAGCATCAATTCCCATTGGGTTATTTCTCATTCCAGCCAGAGGTCCACAACTGTTTTATCAAAAGCTGTGGTATGTACTATCCTGCCTATTGGATAGCAAATAGTCTCTTAACTATATAGAGTGGTCATTACAATTTTATTATTTATATTGATTGTTTGTTTATGCAGCATTTTATTCTGTTGTAATGAGGTGAGACTAATAAACTACAGTATCTATCAATGAAGACAGACATACATATATGAGAGACAGGGGACTTTGAGAGATGACGATAGAGGGGACAGAGAGAGAAAAAGAGGAACAGAGCAAGGGGGGATGGATGGGGAGAGAGAGTAAGAGAGAGACAGAGAGAGAGAGGGAGGGCAGACAAAGGGGGACAGGGAGAGAGAGAGAGAGAGAGAGAGAGAGAGAGAGAGAGAGGGAGAGAGAGAGAGAGAGAGAGAGAGAGAGAGAGAGAGGGGAGGACGGAGAGGAGAGCAGAGGGGAGAGAGAGGTGGGGAGGGCAGAGAGAGAGGTGGAGAGAGGGCAGAGAGAGAGGGCAGAGGGCAGAGAGAGAGAGAGAGAGGGGAGCAGAGAGAGGGAGGGGCCAGAGAGAGAGAGAGAGAGAGAGAGAGAGAGAGAGAGAGAGAGAGAGAGAGAGAGAGAGGGGACAGAGAGAGATATAGACAGAGAGGTGTAATAAAATACCTACTATAATATCTATTCGCACTTTCCATGGCGCCCAGTGTTGATCTTCACCAAGAGCGACAACACGATACCTAACTGAAATAGATATTCACATGAGCAAGGGGCATATTACATTACATTCTATACTTGTATCCATTACACCAATCAGAATAAAGACGGAGTTAGTGATGCTATACAGAATGCGTATATATGTGCATCAAACCATCAAACTTTGTTCTCATTTTAAAATAACAACAAAACAAAGCCAAGAAACAGCAATGAAAAAAATAAAACAAAACAAACCCAAACAAACATATAAATTAAAAAAGGGAAACAATTAAAATAAAACAAACATTTAGGATATTTTATTCTAACCAATAAACAACAATGAATAATAAAAAAGAAAACAAAATAAACAAAAAACCAACCCCATTCCTGTTGATTAAGATCTATATCAGCTTTAAGTAAATAATATTGGTCACTAAGGTGCGATGTATCCCTCGACTAGAGTATTCTGTAAACCCCTTCCCATAATAGGGGGCCTATCTTTAGTTCCATGGTGCGTGGTATTTGTATTTTCATTGCATAACATGCATAAAATCACCTGATAGAAACTTCAATTATAACAATCTGATAATTTGATAATATTGTTAATTGTCTCTGTGAAGAAAGTTGAAATCATGTGTAATGTTTTGTTAAGTATTCATCAGGCCCGCAAGAACCAGGGATTTCTTCTTCAGCCTTCGATTGGTTGTATTATATCCTTTGTCCCATTAGAAAGAAAGAAATGTTTTATTTAACGATGCACTCAACACATTTTATTTACGGTTATATGGCGTCAAACATATGGTTATAGACCACACAGATAACGAGAGGAAACCCGACGTCGCCACTTCATGGGCTACTCTTTTCGATTAGCAGCAAGGGATCTTTTATACACACCATCCCACGACCTTTGATATGGCATAGAAGACAGAGAGAAATAGAAAGAAAGACAGACAAAGAGAAAGAAAGAGAGAGAGAGAGAGAGAGAGAGAGAGAGAGAGAGAGAGAGAGAGAGAGAGAGAGAGAGAGAGAGAGAGAGAGAGAGAGAGAGAGAGAGAGAGAGAGAGAGAGAGAGAGAGAGAGAGAGAGAGAGAGAGAGAGAGAGAGAGAGAGAGAGAGAGAGAGAGTGAGAGAGAGAGAGAGAGAGAGAGAGTGAGAGTGAGAGAGAGAGAGAGAGAGTGAGAGAGAGAGAGAGAGAGAGTGAGAGAGAGAGAGAGAGAGAGAGAGAGAGAGAGAGAGAGAGAGAGAGAGAGAGAGAGAGAGAGAGAGAGAGAGAGAGTGAGAGAGAGATAGCCCCACTTTATATAATGTGTCTATACAGGATCCTAAAGAGAGCATGCTTGTAAGACCAACATTGATAAACAAAACATGAGACAGGCAGATTGTAAATGAAAAGGCTGTTTATTCAAAACAAGAGCTATTTACATTACATGTAAATATGTTACACAGAGTATACAAGACATAACTTTATACTCCAATCTTTGTGACAAGTAAAGAATGTCTTAGGTGGGGTTCAGAACAAACACCATAAATAAAGATAAAAATATGGTTTGTGACAACTCAATCTCCTACATGCGATTGTACACCCTCCATTAAAAAACAAATCTCGTCCCAGCCAGTGCATCGTGACTGGTATATCAAAGGCTGTGGTATGTGCTATCCTCGTGAGGCTGTTGTATTGTAAAATAAGCAAAATACAATTTTTGTCTTCATTGGATACATATTCACCCCAATATAGTGATCATAAGTTCTAGCATTGTGGCATAGTACAACTTTTAAATACTCTGCTCAGTCTTATTTACAAGAATAAACAGGTTAAATGTTTTTGGGAAAATGTAAACAAACAACCTTTAATATTTTTGAGTGTTAATATATTAAACAACATCAAAAACAAAAAAACAAATAAAACACCCAACAACACACAAACAAACAAAAAAACAAATAAAACACCCAACAACACACAAACAAACAAAAAAAGGAAGACAAATTTAAGTATACATATTAAAGAAATATATTTCTACATATTGTTGTAGCAATATGAGCATTTAGTCCTCACTTCAACACATATTG
This sequence comes from Gigantopelta aegis, assembly GCF_016097555.1. NCBI lineage: Eukaryota > Metazoa > Mollusca > Gastropoda > Neomphalida > Peltospiridae > Gigantopelta > Gigantopelta aegis. The sequence goes on along the minus strand of NC_054708.1, from coordinate 64,022,514 downwards.
CACACAGGGCCGGATTTAGACTTTGGGAGGTCCAGGTCACTTCAGGTTCAGGGGCCCCTCAACATCAAATTAAATTACATGACAAATTAAACAAAATGAACTAATTTTATAATTATTGCATTTTTTTTTATAAAGGAAGTCCTTAGTCTGGAGGGCCCCTCTGGCAGGGGCCCCGGGGGCAATTGCCCCTTATAAATCCGGCACTGATTGCACGTGCATGCCGTGTCTGAATGTTGATGACAGCATGATTTCCACATGTTGCTAAAACATTTCCACGCATATTAGTCCAACTTTTAAATCGAATACTCACAGACAAATAATGCCCAAAACATTCGTTTTAACCATGCAACGATTGACCCCAAAATTACTGTGAGAGAGCAGTTGGAATGCTTCAAGCAGCAGGCATCAGTGTTGTTACCAGACGTTTTGATGTGACGCAGTTGGAATGCTTCAAGCAGCAGGCATCAGTGTTGTTACCAGACGTTTTGATGTGACGCAGTTGGAATGCTTCAAGCAGCAGGCATCAGTGTTGTTACCAGACGTTTTGATGTGACGCAGTTGGAATGCTTCAAGCAGCAGGCATCAGTGTTGTTACCAGACGTTTTGATGTGACAAGAACGACTGTACACAGACTGGTCAGTCGATTAAACGTCACTGGATCCACCGTTGGCCGTCCTCGTAGTGGTAGGCCAATACTTGCACTAGTCCGAATCTAGTCCCGGAGGGACGTAGAAAAGTATTTCTTTAATGTGCCCTGTGCACAAGTCCGAATCGAACGTAGCAATGTGTTATTGCTATTTATTGGGTCCACCTTGGATTAATAGGCCGTGGGCTGTTCAGTATAGGTATATCCGAACCACGACCCTCCGAAAGCGATTTGAACAGTGATCATTATTGCCCATCAGTTCCACATCACTACCCAAACTGTAACAAACCAACTGAGAGCACACTAAACCCGTGCACAACTTCCAGTGACACAACCCATTCTGACACCACGCCACCGTACGCTACGTCATATCCGTTCATCAAGATAAACGTCTCCGACACGATGTTTATTATTATGATGTTTATTCTTGTGCCGTACCAATAAATGTCAAAATGTAAAAAAACGGACCGTAGATGTTTACCTTGGTGAACTAGTTGAGAGATGTCTTCTCAAATTCGGGCAAAAACCCTATAGCACTATATTCAGGCAAAATGAGCTGGCCTTAAACATTTTTACCATGTATTTCCATCATTCTACCCATAAGCATACGAGACACCGAGAACAACTGCCCCCCCCCCCCCCCCCCCCCCGTCCTGGAGAACATCCTTAAATTTGGGCAAAAACAATAGAGAAATTTGGCCAAAATGAGTTGGCCTGAAAACTTTTCACCATGTAATTTCATTATTCTACCCATAATATTAGTTGTAACCTATGTAAAAATGCGTGGCGATTCGTTTGCAACCCTATATAGCTGTTTGGCAGTAATGCATAATGAATAAACGTTGAATTCTAGATTCGGGAAGTTTTGTTTAATTCGTGCAAAAATCAGCCTGTCCCCTACAGACATGGGAGCCCGTACGCCTATGATTCTACCCACAATATTGGCTGCAATCCATTTAAAAATGCGTTGTGATTCGTTTGCAATGTTTGACAGTAATGCTAAAATTAATAAATGTTGTTATACAGATTCGAACATTTTTCTTTAATTCGGGCAAAATCAGCCTTCCCCCAGCTCCCCCCCCCCCAAAAAAAAAAAAAAAAAAAAAAAAATAAATAAGCGGAGCCCGTACGCCTAGATCTTTCTATAGTTGCCCCGCCCGCCCCCATTTTCAGAAACTACGTCCCTGGTTATCACTGACCTGTTTGTCTCGGCGTGTAGAACGGCTTGTCTGTCTGTATGATGATGTATCCCGTGGACCGATCCAGTTCTAAACTCTGATGCACATGCGTGACGCCATCAGTGGCCATCAGATACACCTTCGTGGTTCGCGCGTACACGTCATCGAGATCGAGGCTGAACGTGGCATTTTGGAGGATTCCATCTGCAAATTGGAAGGAAGGAAATGTTTTAGTTAACGACGCACTCAACACATTCTATTACGGTTATATGGCGTCGGGCATATGGTTAAGGACCACACAGATATTGAGAGAGGAAACCCGCTGTCGGCACTTCATGGGCTACTCTTTTCGATTAGCAGCAAGAGATCTTTTATATGCACCATTCCACAGACAGGATAGAACATACCACGGCCTTTGTTACATTGGTTGTGGAGCACTAGCTGAAACGAGAAATAGCCCAATGGATCGATCGCGCATCAGGCGAGCACTGTACCACTGAGCTACATTACGCCCCTGCAAAATGGAATGCACATAGAGAATAATACATGAGTGGCCGTTAGATACCATTTATCTTCTCAACAAGTTTTTTTAAAATGTATCTAACGAGCGAAAGCTAGTTTGATAGTTTTTAAACAACGAGTTGTGAGATAAATGGTATCTAATGGACACGAATGTATTATTCTATTTCTTACATATCCTCAAAAACCAGGTTTTAAGCAAATGTTGACATCTTTATCGACTAAAATATATATACAACCCTTTGCACTTGTAGCTGACTTACGCGTCACAGACACATGATTGCCAGGTTAACTAAATATACGTCACAGTGTAATCGATTTCTACCGTGCTGGGTTTTTTTTTTTTTTTTTTAATTTTTTTTTTTATTGGATGTATCGCATTGGTGACATTCCTGCTCGAGACAGCGCAGAATGCGGTTGTGTTTATCAAACGTCGAGGTTTTTCTCCCCACCACCCTTGGGGCTGTGCTGCACGAACTTGGTCGCTTGGCCAAGTATCGTGTTGAACACAATGGGAGCACGGCTATTGTCACCTTGTATTATGGTGACAATAAACAGAAGAGATCGGGAAGTAGGAGGAGACGGCGTCCCACGGCAGTTCATGAGGGACCAAACCGGGCGGCTCAACCGCCAGGGGCGGTCCCTCCTGCTTCACAGAAGAAGACGAGACCGGCAGGGGCGGTTCAGGGGGGGGGGCAAAACAGGCAGCTCAACTGCCGGCGGCGGACCCTTCTGCGTCGCCGCCCCCCCCCCCCCCCCACTTCTCGGAAGCAGTAGACGCCAGGAGCGGCAAAGGGGGAGCCAAAGCTGTCGGCTAAACCGGCAGTGGCGGCCCCTCCCCCTGCAGCACCAACGCCGATGGAAACAGGAAAAGTGTCGTCCGCACAAATCAATCCACCGGCGTCTCCACGAGTTGTTGCGACAGCGGTTGCAGAGCGTGAAGCCAAGAAGAGGAAGGTGTCGGTCCAGGACTTGTCCGACACACAGCCCACGACTTGGCAGATCGCACGCAACAAGCTTCCTGGACGGTACCGCGACTGTGTGAAGGAGGAGTTCACTGCGACCTCTCAGCTGCCAGGCCCCTTCGTCACCAAGAGCTGGAGACCAACACCAACTGGTCAAGGGCGGTACCAGTTCCAGTACGTCGAGGGAAGTCGCACCTACTACCTGACGTCGGAGCGGAACGGGATGTACCGGCAAGGCTTGCTGAAATCAGACATGGATAATCCAATCGTCCATCGGATTATCAAGCTGATACTTCCGGAAGACTACTCAGCAATACTTCGGGGAGAGTGCTACATCGACCTGCCTCACTTCTTCCCGAACTGATCATCCCATCAACTCGCCATGAGTTCCGCTGCGCACCCTATCCTAGGACATGTACTTTCTTTTTTAGGGCTTAGTTGGACTTAAACATTTTTGGCCGCAGTTTAAAATTTTATGGTTTTTTTTTTTTGTTGTTGTTGTTGTTGTAAACAGTCCAACGCAGTTTATTTTGGCAGCCCGTCTAAATTGCTCAAATCACCTTAAAACCTTTTCGGTCGAGCACTCTAATTTTATTGTTTGGACTTAAAGTTTTGTAGCACATTTTGGTCTTCGGTCTTTGACCTAACTACTAAATTCGTATTCCAAATTCCGCCCACCTCAGACTTACCCTCCCCCCCCCCCTGGCCTGGATCATATAGATCGGACTTTAAACTTTTAGACCTTCGTTCAAAATTTTATGTCGAAATTACTTCTTTCTTTTTTTTTATAAAATATTATTAAATAGTCCGATCATCTCTTCTTTCTCTTATTTATTTTTGGACTGTCCTTCTAAAATGCTCCAAATTATATAAATATTCGGCCGAGCAGTCAATTCAATTATTTTTGGCTTGTAACTTTTTTCTTTCTAATTTTAATCCTACTAATTTATTTTACTAATTGCTATTTTCAAAATTCTGTCCATTTTCACCCCCCCCCTCCCCCCATCCCAAATCAGGCGTGTTATCTATCTATCTATCTAATTTCTTTTTGACCGCCCAATCTAATCTAGCGACCAAATTTAATGAGTAGAATTTTCTTTATTAATTATATTAATTAGAGATGCGCATCAAAATTTTAAAGGCCCACTATTTAATTTTTGGATGTAAATTTCAAAATTATCCCCTTAATTTTGTTCTGACCCGGAGCAAGTCACTGGCTATTCAGAGACAGGCCCCGGGACGGACATGCTCGAAATTCTAGTGGTATATGAGCATGTTAAAATTATTCGCACTCGCACTCGCATTGGTGACCTGGTCATCACCTAGGAGCAGCCAGTCGTACGTCTTTAAATTGTTAACACACGTAAGTGTGTAAACAACCATGTGTTATCAAAATAACGCATGGTGTTCTCACCAACGCGTGTGTAAGAAATATATTAAACACATAAGATTTATAATCCTGTGCTGAGTTCAGCCAGACCGAACAAAAAAACGTCCGGTAGACTGGTTTATGCACTTCACGGTAAACCAAATGGCCTCGTCGGCTACCAATCAAATAGTTCGTTAACGTTAGCTGGTTGAACTTGGGGCTGATGTAGACACACGGGCGGATCCAAGGGAGGGGACGAGGTAAACCTGCCCCCCCCCCCACCCCACCCGAAAAAAAACCCCACCATTAAAGTTTCCCTTTTTAACAATTTGTTTACAACTTTTAGGAGTTGGCTCATGGGATATACATATAAAATGTCTAATCCTGAAGTAGACACAAGGGCGGATCCAAGGGAGGGGCGAGGTAAACATACCTCCAATTTTTTGTTTGCCCCCTTTTAACAATTTGTTTACAAGTTTCATTGAAGTTCCCCGTTTAAGGAGTTGATTTATGTGCCCTTTTGCCGTTAAACCCATCTCTAAAATATTTCCTTGGTCCGCCCTTAAAACTCTGCCATTTGTCATGGCCAAAGACAAAGCACTGGATAAGACTGGAATACTCCGATGGTGCAACATAAGGGACAGAACATCATAGGTGTCGGTAGCGGAGTGGGAGGGGGTAGAGGATGAGGGGGCATTGCCCCTAGCCTGAGTACTCTGACTGTAAGAGAGCTAGACGGACATTTGGACATAAATACGCTCTCATTACAGTCAGAGACCAAGCTATGTATTTTTTTGGCAATTCCCGACAACCAAAAATTTCCGCTCTAATACCACAAGAATCAAATACCTTTACATCGATCATTTTCGAGTTAACTGATTTTAAAAAATCCACATATGAATCACTAATACACATACTACAGAAAGAAATCCGACAGCACCCACATTCAGCTACGCTTCGTGACACTCCGTCGCAAGAATTACAAAGCTCGGTGACCTATTTCGTGACGTAGATCACGTAATCGCCCACTGGGCAATTCCGCCTTGTGCAACAGTTATAGGGGCCGTCTCATACCAAGCGACGTTACAACATGGAAGAGTTGGCTAATGGTTTCCTCTCTACCACGGTGATAAAATTACCAAATATTTGACATACAATAGCCGATGATTAATGAATCAATGTGCTGTAGTGGTGTCGTTACACAAAACAAACTCTTTTTGGTTATTGTCGGGCACTTGTCGTTTTGAGACGGCCCCTGGAAGACGGAATGGCTGAGCGGGCGATCATGTGACGCATCGTCACGATATAGGTCGGCGAACTTAGAATTCTGCTGTCCGGAGTTTGCCGAAGCGTAGCTGAATTTGGGTGCTGTCGGGTTTCTTTCTGTAGTGTGTGTATTAGTGATTAATATCTGAATTTCTTTAATCAATCAACTCGAAAATGATCGATTTAAAGGTATTTGACGTCAAACATAGGATTGTTGTGGTATTAGAGCGGAAATCTTTGCCAACTTTTTGGTTGTCGGGAATTGCCCAAAAAGTACATAGCTTGGTCTCTGACTGTAATGAGAGCGTATTTATGTCCAAATGTCCGTCTTACAGTCAGAGTACTCGGGCTACATTGCCCCCTACTCTGAAAATAATGCACTGGTCAGCTGAAAATCAAATTATTTAATAACAGGAAGTCGTTTATATGCATCATCCCACAGACAGGATAGCACATAACACGCCCTATAATATATAAAAAATCCCTTGCTACTAATAATGGAAAAATGTTGCGGGTTTCCGCTGTAAGATTATAGGTCAAAATTACCAAATGTTTGACAACCAGTAGCCGATGATTAATAAATCAACGTGCTCTAGTGGTGTCGTTAAACAAAACAAACTTTAACTTTAAAGCGGACCGTTCACGTATAGGTAAATCCATGTTTTGGCATAAATGTAATATCTGCAAATAAGAGAACATGCTATTAAAGGGACATTCCTGAGTTTGTTATTGTAAGATGTTTCCGACTAATAAAATATTTATACGATTAAACTTACATATTAAATATATTTTCTTGTTTAGAATATCAGTGTTTGTATATTTAATGTGTTTCTGGTCGTCTTAATATTTGTAAGAAGCCCAAACTGGATTTTGTGTAAAATATTTTAGGAAATAAAATGAAATTTAACCTAGTACAAATATTAGAACAGTCAGAAACACGTTTAATATACAGCCACTAAAATATTATGCAGAAAAATATATTTAATAAGTAATTACAATCGTTAAAAAGTCTCTGTTAGTCGATAACATCGAAAAATTGCAGCAAACTCAGGAATGTCCCTTTAATGGACATTTATAACACAACTCAAGTTGTTATCAATATACTGAGATAACTCATATCACAATGTTCACAGTTACCATGTCTAAGATGCAGGTGCTTGGTCCAGATTGTACGGTCATCGTCCGTCAGTTCAAGTTTGATTACTGTTGGACCTGAGATCCCAGTGGCAGAAACAATCACGGTATTCTCGGTATTGAAGCGGACTTTGCTGGGGGCAACGACGAGGAAAATTGTCCTGAAAGAATTTTCTAACAGATAAAAATGTTCTGTCGCATATAAGGTCTATATATTTCAAAGATGACAAGTGGCGGAGAGGACATGGGAGGGAATAGTATTAGATACCCAAATTTATTTTCTCTATTAAAATTTTCTCAATACCGGATATAGCTTTAATATTAAAATGCACCATCCTGTCTTATTTTCTTCCCGTGAATCGCCATTCTTCGAGTGGCGATAAGCTTGGAGTTATAGCAAAAAAATATTATTAGTGTAGTTTAGGTCTTAGGTGGTGGTGGTGGTGGTGGTGGTGGTGGTGGTGGTGGTGGGGGGTTTAAGACCATTACGTCTACTTCTCTCTCACTAACCATGAACCACTGTCCTGGATATACAACTCAAATAGCTGAGGTGTGTGCCCTGGACAGCGTGCTTGACAAGTAATTGGATATAAGAACGAAAATAAATTGAAATTAATGAAATATATGGAACTATAAATATACTAAACTGAAAATAAACATGAAATGCTTACTTTGACGCTGCTTCAGGTAGCAATATCACATTAAATGCAAACATAGCACACACGGCATGAAGAATGACATCCATGTTGCATATAACGGTTAATAATGTTTCATTAACTCAACGATAGCCAACGAACACTAGACTAGTTAAAGCGTCTATCCAAATCGAGTAGTAGGAAAGGTAGAATTTTAACTAGTCCAAAATAACAACTAGTCACTGTTCTATCAAACAAAACCAATAAGAAGCAACAGAAGAAGAAACAAAAACGTCAAACTTCAATAAAAGTCCCAGCAAATCGTTCAAAATTATTAACGTGTGAAACTCTTGGTTTAACCGTTCTTCAGCGTGCTTGGTATAAAGTGTTCCGATGTATTAACGTGTGAAACTCTTGGTCTAACTGTTGTTCAACGTGCTTGGTATAAACGTGCTTGGTATGGACAGTCTTGGTATGGATAGTCCGTAACAGAACTTTTAAACTGGAAATGGCGAACATACGAACATCCTGTTGCTCTGAAAAATCGTGGAGACTGCCTGTCTCCCTCTCCAGGATTCCTGTCACTTCAGTGTTATGTTCCACTCTCGAGGTTGTTGTTTTCCAAGAATGTAACATGAGAATAATAAACACCATCGTTGCGGGTTATCCTTATCAGAACACCTCGACCCAGAACGATTACATGGCCAGAGAGTGTTTGGTTTCCAATGTCCATTCTACTTGGGTTCCCAGTTTAGCGGAGAGGTTTTCCGTGAAGACCTAAAACACGAACGCCCTGAAATTTCTGCTGAGAGAGAATAAACTCAAAGGTACGAACAGAAATAAGATACATATTTCCAAGTAATTAGTAATTATTTAAAAATTAAAAAAAAAATGTTGTTAATACAAATTAAAAAATAAACAAAACAGATGAAACTTTTGAGAGAGTCTTTATCGTTATTTGTGCCTTTTAGATGAAAATGTCCCAATATCTATTAAAAGGATACCAAATTATATAATATGCTAGGCATTATCTATGCTTGTTTTCTCTCAATGTTTTGAGGTTGTTGTATTTGGGAAAAAAGTGATATTAATATGATATAAAGCTATTCAAGATACAATAATTATTATGCGTTATGAGATATTTTAGCCACTTTTCTACACTATCGAACTCTCTCTCTCTCTCTCTCTCTCTCTCTCTCTCTCTCTCTCTCTCTCTCTCTCTCTCTCTCTCTCTGGTGGAGGTCAGTATTGACTATGCTGTTAAATACACTTTTATTATTAACTTAGAACATTTTGACACTATAAAACCCGTATTTGTCTACTTATTACCGTTGATGCATATTTATTTGGCAAAATAAACTCGAAAAAATTAAAATAGAATGATTAATTCAAGATTATAAATATGGAGATATGAAAATGCGAGATATATAGCATATAAAAACATCTTTAAATCATCATGGATAAAAAAAAAATGTTTCCTAAGTAACAACAAATGGGTTAATTTATTTTAGTCTACTCACTGGTATACGTTCTGTTGTATTGTATTATTCTATTCTAATTATATATGGTGACTATTTCATTATACGTAAAAGATAATATGAAAAACGAGTTTTGGTTTGGGTAACAATACAACAAAAGCATTAATTTACTTGGAACACATGTACATAATAGGATTTGCACAAATAAACTATATGTCACGCATTTACTACTGCCAATCAAAGCTGTGTAACAGTCAAGAATTATTTTATCTGCTGGGGCGGTGGCAGAACACTCGCTTGAAACACTGCTCCACGACTGGTTCATCAAAAAAGTTAACATTTGTTTTCTTTAAATACACTACTAGAGCATATTTATCATGGGCGTACATAGGATTTTGAAAAGGGGGGTTCCAAAATAGAGGATTTTGAAAAGGGGGGTTCCAAAATAGATTGCAGAGATATTGGGCATATATTTCTATGTTGAGTAAATATAATAATGTCAGATATATTAAATTATAAAAAAAGCGATTTCATGGGGGGGGGGGGGGGGGGGGTGTGTGTTCGGTCGAACCCATCGACCCCCCCCCCCCCCATGTACGCCCATGTTTATTAATCATCGGCTACTGGACGTCAAACATTTGGTAATATTGACATAGAGTCTTAGAGAGGAAACCCGCTACAGTTTTAGGATGGGTTATTGTATATGCACCATCTCACAGACAGGATAGCACTAGCTGGAACGATAAAAAGCGCAGTAGACCCACAGATGGGGTACATCAAAATGACCCGCTGCTTTATAGATAGCAGTAACCTAAGTGACAAAAGTGGGTTTACTATATTTCTGTCTCAACCATTCCTTCCTTCCTTTCTCTTTTGTCTCAGTCAAATGTTGAAATAGCAGTATGTTAGACACCAAATAGCTGTAGTTTAAAAACATAGTTTTCTTGGTGGGATTTGAACCGCTGTCTTCCGATGCAATATGAGTCTTCCTAAACATAGTTTCATTGATGGGATTTGAACCACTGTCTTATGATACAACATGAGTCTCCCTAAACATAGTTTCATTTATGGGATTTGAACCACTGTCTTCCGATACAACATGAGTCTCCCTAAACATAGTTTCATTTATGGGATTTGAACCACTGTCTTCCGATACAACATGAGTCTCCCTAAACATAGTTTCATTTATGGGATTTGAACCACTGTCTTCCGATACAACATGAGTCTCCCTAAACATAGTTTTATTGATGGGATTTGAACCACTGTCTTCTGTTTTGATAGTGTCTTCCTAAACATAGTTTTGTTGATGGGATTTGAACCACTGATTTCTGATATGACATGCGTCTCCCTAAACATAGTTTTATTGATGGGGTTTGAACCACTGTCTTGTGATATCATAGTGTCTTCCTAGACATAGTTTCATTAATGGGATTTGAACCATTGTCTTCCGATACAATATGAGTCTCCCTAAACATAGTTTCATTTATGGGATTTGAACCACTATCTTCCGATACAATATGAGTCTCCCTAAACATAGTTTCATTTATGGGATTTGAACCACTGTCTTCTGTTTTGATAGTGTCTTCCTAAACATAGTTTCATTTATGGGATTTGAACCACTGGTTTCTGATGTGAAATGAGTCTCCTTAAACTTAGTTTTATTGATGGGGTTTGAACCACTGTCTTCTGATATGACAGTGTTTTCCTAAACTTAGTTTTATTGATGGGATTTGAACCACTGTCTTCTGATTGACAGTCCATCACTAATTACCTTGTTGCTTTGTTGATTGGTATTCGGTTTAAAAACACATTTTAAAAGGAATGAAAACAAATCATGAACAAAAAATATTTTGTCTAAAAACATTTATTTGGGTTGACAATAGCAGTAAAAATAACTATTTCCTTTTCACATTCCGATTTCACATTAAGCTTGACATGAGTCTGTTTTTCATCATTTCTGAATATATTCATGTGAACATTTTAACAATATATTTTGTGTGTTGTCATCTGAATACCACTTAGCTGTTGTATTTTACTAACAAGTCGTTCACTAATTAAAATTAATGATCATTGTATGTTTGGATCAATACCAGGTCCCATAGTTTCGAATCTATCTTAGCGCTACAGTATTGTAAGACCGTCGGAGGCTATGACTTAGTGACATCATAGTCGTTTTTACGATATCGTAGCGCTAAGATAGCTTCGAAAATGTGTGGCCTGGTTCAGTCTCTGATCAACAACGAACTATTTTATTTAATACAGTGCAGCCTACAATCAGATGTACTGATACTTGTATCGATGTTGAGGTGGGGGGAGGGGGCGTAGTGAACAGTGATAAAGCGTTCGCTTGATGCGCGGTCGGTCTAGGATCGATTTCGTTCAGTAGGCCGATTGGGCAATTTCTTATTCCAACCAATGGTGCATATAAAATATCCATTGCTACTAATGGAAAAATGTAGCGGGTTTCCTCTCTAAGTCTATATGTCAAAATTAGCAAATGTTTGACATACAATAGCCAATGATTAATAAATCAATATGCTCTAGTGGTGTCGTTAAACGAAACAAATAAACTTTTGTATCTACGTTATGTTGGTTGTAGTTTATTTAAGTTCGCTAATTTAATATGTTTGAGAGTCGTCCTACCCATGCTGTCAACTGTCATTGCGCTCATTTATGATCTAGCAACCTAACTTCATTGAGTCTTCAAAGTGATTCTTACAATACACGAGATGCAATAAAATATACAACACATGCCATATAAAAAGACCAACCCAGTCCTTCAATACACACACGCCACATAAAAACACTCCAGGTAAAACGTTCTCGCTATATTTACAACATACAGTCAAACCTATATTTAAAAGCCACTCATTGAACTTAAATAACTTGCTCTTTTTTTACGAACAGGTGGCCTCTATAAAGAGGTTAAAATACATAAGGTTGTGTGCAGAAAACGTACATATATTATGACGAAAAACTCTTTTAAGCAGGATGTTGTCATACAAGGTGCCCTTTTGTAAACACGCTGAAATAACCACCAAGTAACCTCTCGACAGATTTACTGTATCATTTCCACTCGCCTGTCTTAACAGCACATTACTGTTTGGTTTATGAAGTCCACTACGCCATCTTTGTTTTATAATTACAAGTTCGGATTTACACACATTTGGACAGTGTATGGAAAGTTAAACGACGCCATTTGTGAGGTATTACTAGTACAGTACAGTATTTATAATATGTTATTATTTATTGATTACTGTTAATATGCAGACACAGTACGTAAACACGTACTCGACTAATATATACACGTACACGCAAATAACCATGCCAAACATACGCTCAAGAATATGTACGAATATAGGTCTACATGCATACATTCATACATAAATACCTACACGCAACTACACTCGCATACGTACGTGCATACATACATACATACATACATACATACATACATACATTGTGAGGCCAGAATGGATTTAATTATCCCCTGTGCCAGTACGTTAATATCTATGTATGTAACAGTCAACCTCGACATACATACAATATATAGATATTCATACATAAATACATACATACATACATACATACATGCAAGGAGACATTCACACACACGCACATCTGTTATGGTTACCGTGATGATATACTAGTATGTTGTGATAATTACTGAACAGTTGTACGTAGATAAGGATACTTAGTATTTTCCCCCTCTCCCCCTCTCTATCTGATCTCTCTCTCTCTCTCTGATCTCTCTCTCTCTCTCTCTCTCTCTCTCTCTCTCTCTGATCTCTCTCTCTCTCTCTCTCTCTCTCTCTCTCTCTCTCTCTCTCTCTCTCTCTCGTCTCCGTCCTACTCTCTCCCCCATTCACTTCTCACTCTTTTCCTCCTCTCTCTCCTCCTCTCTCTCCCTCTCCCATCCGTTATTTAAAGTATTTTATTTTGTATCGAAAATTGTTCTTCTCATTGCAGGTAAAAATAAAAGAAGTGAATCAGTGATCTGAGTGTCTGTTTCTGATGAATACGTACAGCAAAACCCAAACCAAGACTGCCCAGGGCAGTTCAAGTCAGTTGGATAGGGTTGCACATGAGCGTGATGAGCTCGTGAAAAAACTTTTGAACGAAATTAATGTGAAAGAAACAAGAGATAAATATGCGAAGCAGTCAATCGTGGAGATTTCCACTGACCATCTCGGGTGAGTACGTCTGTCCGTCCGTCCGTCCGACAGTCACACTACGCAGGCCCGTATACTGTTAAGAAATGTTTACCTCTAAGTAGCCTCGAATGCGCTTACCTTTAAAGGGACAATCCTGAGTTTGCTGCATTGTAAGATGTTTCCGACTAATAAAATATTTCTAGGATTAAACATATTAAATATATTTTCTTGTTTAGAATATCGGTGTCTGTTTTTTCAATGTGTTTCTGGTCTTCTTAATATTCGTACGTACGAAAAAATATATTTTAAGAAATAAAATGAAATTCAACCTAATACAAATATTAGAACGATCAATATATATATATATATATATATATATATATATATATATATATATATATATATATATATATCATATAATATCTTACATTTTCAGTGCAATCAAAGTATGTGATATTTTTAAGATCACATACTTTAAATTTTTTATAACTTTGCAAATTAGATGTAAATTAATCGAGGTCACGGCACTAGGTTTATTGACATTTAAACAAACGTACTTGTGTGACACTCCATAATTGACGTATGCATTCATAGTCATCGAATAAAAACATTCCAATGGCAATTTGACACTGAAAGCTGTCCAGCGTTCAGAAAACAAAAAAACGTTAAGCCCTAACTTTTGATGCACACACACACACACACACACACACACACACACACAAACACACAGATTTTAACTGGTGCTCAAATGGCGGGAGAAGTGGTGTGTCTTCCGCTGACGATTCCTCTAGGGCCAATTTATCAGGCCACCCGGTTCCCACCATCTTCATAAATCAAGGCTAATATTCGTTCCTCGTATTCAGCCTTGATACATGTAGTCAAGATTACTGATATCCACTACTAGCGCCCTCTATTGGAAGAAAATTTGTAACACCGATTATGTCCCTTACACGATGACATCGCTGACCAATCACAGCATCGGTAACATGTGACAATCTTGAAAGCAATATCAGTGTTCGCCCGCCAACATGGAGTTTACATAACAAGGGAATCTATAAGGAGCGTTGCGATTCGTTGCAATCAGATCTCATCGCATCCAATGAAATTTAAGCATTTTGTGGCACGATTTCTTGAAGACATGTATCAAGGATGAATACGAGGAACGAATATTAGCCTTGATTTATGAAGATGGGTTCCCACGGGCCTGAAATAAAAATACCAGTAATAAATTATTATGTTAAACACTTTGAAGATTTAAGTATATTTTCCACAACATACATGGTTTTGAAGACGAAACGGAAAGATACGAAGATGCAGAGAGGATACCGTTTAACTGACGTAGTGGCATAATAGTTAAATCATCATATTTAAAGCGGTGAAGGATATGGGGGTTAGAACCAATTGATCCCCTTCCCCACATATTTGTTTTTAAAACAGGCTGAACAAGACGATTAAAAGTAATGACTGATGTCGATTGTAATCGAACATTGATCGGTTTGGTTCTACCGATGTGATGATCGGTTATAAAAATCCATAATCGATTCTGTGGGGAAATGTTAATTGTAACTGTTCCTCCAGTTTAGATGATGGAATTGATGTCAATATGTTGAGGCTGGTGTTTGTTTTCATATTATGTTCATAAAGAAATAAGATATTAAATAATATTTAAGGTCAAATTAGCCATTTTGTAGGGTCAATACGTGCATGGATCTTAAAATTCAAACTCTTGTTTGGTGCAAACCGATGATTGATGATGAAATTCCAACAGATTCCCATCAGTAGTTTAAAAGTAAATACATAATGTATAAGCAAGTACTTTAAAGAGACTTGAAAGAGATTATCGTGAGCTTGTTGCCAGTATTAATAAAATATATCGATGTTATCGACTAGTAGAACCTTAAAGTACGTATTAAATACGTTTTCTTCTAAGATCGTCCTATTATTTGAAGCTGCTCAAATCTCATTTTATTTTATATATATATATATATATATATATTTGTATTCATACGTACAAGATTTGGACGATCAGAAAAGTATTGAATTTACAAATACCAATAATATATTGACATATAGTTTTAAAGTCGTTAAAAAGGATTGTTAAAAAATAAAGCAAATTCAAATGATAAAAATCTTAGTCTTTGTTTATTTGTTTCTCACTTTCAATCTCAGTGGACCCATTGTTTGATTGTTTTTGCCCCGTCCCAATCGGTGCGAAATGACTGGTATACCACATGCCATGGTATGTGCTGTCCAATCTGTGGGAAAGTGCATAACAAAGATCCTTTACCGTAATGGAAAAATGTAGCGGGTTTCCTCTAATAGTCAAAAATTACCAAATGTTTGACATTCATCAGCTGATGATTAATATTAAATCAATGTGCTTTAGCGGTATCGTTATACAGAACAAACCTTTAATTCTTAAACTTCCTTTCTTTCTTTCTTTCTTTCTTTCTTTCTTCATCCGTCCAATTTCTAATTTAGCCCAAAGTTCCAAAATGATCTTCGTCGACTGATGGGTTCAGATGTGATACGCTTCAACGACAGGGAGTGGGATGAACAGTTTCATAAGGCCATTCAGCAAGAGGTCGAGGTAAGTTACTGTCGATCGAGTAATAATATGGCATAGGTGTCGGGAGCTAGGGGGGATGGCGCAGAGGGCAGGGGTCAGGGAGCAGAGGGCAGGGATTAGGGAGCAGAAGACAGGGGTCAGGGAGCATTGCAGCCAACAATTCTGCATCTTCGCAAGCCAAGGTACAATTTCGTCTAACTACTGCATTTCGAAATGAAGTAGTTAAACGAAATGCTACCATGGCTTGCCAAGACGACAATTCTGAATATAAAGCAATATAATGTATATGTGCTCCCATTCTCACACCCAGTAACTGCCATCTTCTAACGCTTATGTAAGGTTTGTTTCAAATTAGTTCCATTCTAATTTATTTTTGTAGCTATTCTAGTTATTTGTCAGTGATCAGTCGCGGCAAGATTTAGATTCGGTGGGCGCATTTTGGGGGGGGTTCCAACCAGTGCCCCACGACTTATATTTCAAAATGCGTGGTATGTGTTGCCCTGTCTGTGAGGAAGATCTCTTGTTACATATGGAAACAATGTCAGAATTACCTAATGTTTCACATTCAGTAGCCGATAATTAATTACTCAATATGCTCTAGTGACATCGTTAAACAAAACAAACATTTTAGAGTTCAGAATAAAGATTTAATTTTTTTTAAACAATATTTATTCACGTTTGTATTAATGTTGGGGATTTACCAACAGGCGATGCCTATATTAAGGTCTCTCCCTACATTTGGCAATTACAAATTTTACATGGCAGACAAAATAATAAAATAAATTTAAAACACCAAGTAGACAGATAAACACGAAGTGAAAATTGTAGGTAGGGATGTTTGTGTGTGTGTGTGTGTGTGAGAGAGAGAGAGAGAGAGAGAGAGAGAGAGAGAGAGAGAGAGAGAGAGAGAGAGAGAGAGAGAGAGAGAGAGAGAGAGAGAGAGTTGTCAGAAATTGTCAAAGCGTTTGCTTGTAACTATAAACTGAATCATTTTGAACATCTCAGCATTTTCTTGATCACCGGAATTTGAGTTTCCAAGTAAAAGTGTTTTGTAGTTTAGGTTAGAATAGGCAAACAGAAATTGTCTACGTTGTCTGTCATAAATTGGACATTGTAGTAAGAAATGTTAAAAATTCTCAATAGGATGGCTACAGACAGACTGGATTGTCTGAGATAAAGCGTTCAAATTGATGTCCGTTTAAAGGTCGCTAATATTTAGGCGAAGACGACAGTGTAATATTTTAGATCGCCCCTCACACGTGTAGAAATATGATGGAATTTTAATTTTACTTGCATTTAAAAGATTTTTTTTAAGCAACTTATGGATGAATAATTTCTAGTATTCATCGGTTGTTTGTCCCATAATTTAACTCCTGAAGGGAAGAAGGAATCAGAAAATAATTTTGTTCGACTTCTATATCCGTGTAAGTGATCGACATCACGCAATTGGTATCGAGAATGTTCTGCAACTGGTTTAGGCAATTGTTCGGACAAATAAGCTGGAGCCATACATTTACAAAGTAGATACATCATACATAATTTGTGGCATTTTCTTCTCTCTGATAAAGGTATGAAGCCAGTTTCTTTATATAATGATTGATGAGACGTTCCACAAACAGCACTACAAATTGTGCGAAGAGCATCTAGGTGAATATTTTCAAGCTGCTGAGATAGATGCAATGTACAATTATCCCAAATTATATCAGCGTAATCAAAGAGAGGAAGGATAAAATGCCAAAAGTTTCCTACATAGGCTATATTTAAGCGAGCGGAGACATCTTGTCAGTTTACACGTTTTATCAATAACAGTTTGCACGTGAAGTCGCCATTCACCAGACTGTTGAAAAACCAGTCCCAAATGTTTATTATTATTATTGAGATACAAGGTGGGCTTAACCAAGCTAGACGTTTTCTGTGTGACAGTAATAGTTTTAGTTTTGGCAGGGCTAAATTTAAAGCCACGTTTTGGACCAGTTGTTTATACGTTTTAGGTCAGAGTTTAAAATATTGCTAGCAGTTTGTGGTTCATCCACTCTAGTATATGTAGAAGTATCGTCAGCGAATAATCGTATGTTTGATTCTATTCCACTTACTATATCGTTAATATATATTAAAAATAGCATAGGGCCTAGAACAGATCCTTGGGGCACGCCAGTAGGAATTATTTTGAAGTTGTTGTTGCAGTCTGACACCTCCCCACACCTAGCTATACACTCACTCTGGATCGGGTTCGGTACTGGGAGAGGTACGTGCCACCTAGTAGCTTTAAAGGAACTGTCCTGGCCTTGTTGCCATTGTTCCATGTTTACAGCTAAATCTACATATTCACTACTCTCTGTTCGCTTACAATAAGCAATGAAATTATTAATTACATATTCTTGCTTAGAATTTCAATACTGGTATATCCTGAGTAGTTTTGATTTTCCTAATATTTGAGATACTTTTTTTTTTATTAATAGGAAGCTAAAATCGAGTTAAGTTCTGACACGCGTTAGTACGAAGAGAAACATATTGGATACTAGTACATGTATATGGTAACAGATATTCTAAACACGAAAAGTAGTTAATGAATCGTTCTATCGTTTTGTCTGCAGAAATTGGAGTCTAAGAAAGAGGAAAGACTGGCGAGGGCTGAACGAGAGAGAATTCTGCGATTAGAGAAACAAGGCATTGACCCGATGGTGAACAAGAAACGAAACAGGAAAAAGAAAGTGGCGATAAAAGATAACGACGTTAAGACACACAAGGTAAAGGCTATAGACCCTTCTCATAAAGATGCCGGCCCCTGTGCGTGACGTAATAGGGTGTTAGCTCCGAATCACTAGCAAGCGATTGGAAGTCCATATTTCAAAGGCAAGACTCATATGACCGACAGAAGACATACCAATTTGCTCAAAGTTAGAATATTCTTCTATTGTTACATTTACTGACAAATAGACTGGTCACAATAGTAGGTAATCTTATTACGAGTGTCTAGAATTGATTATATACGTAATGTTGTAGAGGTGGGTAATGCCGGATTGAGGTTTGCTTGAAGGTGGTGTATGAGGTTCCGATTGAAACAAACAAACAAACAAACAAATAAACAAACAAATAAACAAAGAACCAGCATTCCGAGATTACTACTACCGGGCACTTAATTTCAAGGATCACAACTCTGTAAAACATGAATAAATTCCATTTTTGACAGAGTTATAGCTCTTGAATAAATTCTCATGAAAGTAACACTGTTAAACATGAGTAAAACGCTATGGCGTAACAGTACATGATAAAGCCATATATATAAAAATTCAGATCAATATTTTGAGGCATTGCAAAAAACAAGTTCAGAAAACTACATGCGGGGCAGACGGACAGAAATATAGATAGACTGGACAGAAACGAAATCTATGAAACCATCCTTACCAAAAATTCTGATTATAGCTATCTGCCTCTTGCAGGGTTCATAGCCTTAAAGACCAAACAAATTCAAAGACGTTTACATGCCATTTTCAAAGACTTTCAAAGACTTTTACACAGCGGTCAAAGACAATAGAATGCGATAAAAATACCAAATCAGTTCGTTTACGTTGCATCATGACAGTTTAAACCTTGTAACTGGAAAATATCGAGTGTATGCAGCTGTAAAAACATATCATCATTGCTTTGGCTTTGAATTTAAAGAATTTTAAAGATTTTTATTACAATTCAAAGACTTTCAAAGAATTTAAAGACGACTACGAACCCTGTCTTTGAGTATATAATTCACTCCAGTTGGACCTGTAGGGAACTAATAAATAAATAAATAAATAAGTAATCTTATATACTCTTCAAAAAAAGTAGGGGGCCTGAAATATTAATGTTAATATCAACTGTTAGACCAAACATACGTTTTGACCATAGACATCCTAGTAAAGAACGTTCAGGTCTCTTTATCAACACACCGAAACACATTCCATAATTTGCACATGCATCACGCAGTTGCCCCGTACACGTGCGTGGGGTGTCATTCTCGATTTTGACAATTTCCAGGAAGGTCCATTAATCACTGTGGAACATTATTTCTGTCAATCTTTTCCATTCTGTTGATCATACAGTTGTTATTGTTTTATTTTTAGTAATTTTTATTGTTTGAATTTGCGATTTACTGATAAAAAAAACACCCCGTCAATTTTCAAATTTCACTTCTGACCCCAATCGTCCTTCAAGATCTTTGGTTGTCATAAAACCTACTGTAATACTGAACTACCGGTTGTAATGTTTGCCCAATTAATTCACTATTATCATATAACCATTCCCCACAGCTAATATACCTTACAATTTTGGCAATTGTAAATTCTTATTAGAGTGTCCCAACCTTTTTTGAAGAGTATATTATATGACGCTCATTTCACATAGTCGACCAGTATCTATCTCACAACTGGTCCCTTACAGGTTGTGGTATGTACTATTATGTCTGTAGGGAAAGATCCCTTGCTGCTTCTCAATTTGAACAGCCTCTTTGTTTGGAAACAATACCCAGCTTCTTTCCTCACAACCACCAGCATCCTTGGAACAAATCAATTTCGAATCAGCTTCAAATATAAAGTAAACACTTTCCAAAAAGTGAACAAACAAGAGACCGACTACTAGACAAACGGAAACACACTGCGCGAATTTCCAAGAGGGGCATCCTATTTAACAACGACCTACAGATGTCCGGTAGTTTGTTGGCAAGGTTTTCCACGTATGTTGTGGTCCTAGATATATGTAGATATTTTTTTAGATGGCAAACCTATTACAGCATGTCGGGTAATTTTTTCGAGAAAAAACGTGTTTTGCCCCCTCTGGGTACCCAATCCACTAAGATATTGTCCTTAATAATATGTTACAATGACAAATGCCGTCATCCAATTGTTAGATGTTTGGAAGCAAAGTTTAGCTCCTAGAGAATAAACAAGGAACTAGGAATCGTTTTGAACTGGTTGGAACGAGAAAAAGTCAATTCACTTCATATCTTACACGAGTTGACTCGCCCTGTCCGCTAAGCTAACACTATTGTCATTACTCGACGTTTGCTCCCACTGCATAAAAAAAAAAACCGATCTAAGAATCATTAGGCACTAGTTGGGACCGGAAAAAGACCCTCAACTTCATATCCTACACGACAAAGCTCCCTGCCCATCAAACTTAATATTACCCTTATGTTACGATGACAAATGACATCACGCAATTGTTAGACGCTTGAAACCCATGAGCATAAAATACGAACTAGGAATCGTTTCGAACTGTTTGGGACCACACAAAACCAACCCACTTCATATCTTACAGAACAACGCACCCTACCCACTAAGCTCAATATTGCCATTGTGTTTCAAATGAATGAATGTTTAACGACACCCCAGCACGAAAAATACATCGGCTATTGGGTGTCAAACTATGGTAATGGGAAAAACAAACCATTGTGTTTCAGTGACAAATGACGTCATCGAATTGTTAGAATTTTGGAAGCAAAGTTTAGCTCCCTGAACATTAAAAAACAAACAAAAAACAACAACAAAACAACAACAACCCCCCCCCCAAAAAAAAAAAACACACAAAAAAAAAAAAAAAAAAAACCCAAAACCCCAAAACAAACCCCAACCAAAAACAAAAACAACGATATCATATTCTACACGACATCGCGCTATACCCACAAAGCTCAATATGGCCATCATGTTACAATGACAAGTGACGTCACACAACTGTTAGATGCTTGAAATCGAAGTTTGGCTCGCACAGCATTAACAACGATCTAAGAATCGTGGGGCATTGGTTAGGACCAGAAAAAGACCCTCTACTTCACATCCTACGCGAAAACGCACCCTTCGCACCAAGCTCAATATTGCCATTATTTTACAACGATAAATGATATCACGCAATTGTTAGAGGCTTGGAAGCGAAGTTTAGCTCCCACTGCATAAAAAAACCGATCTAAGAATCGTTAGGCGCTGGTTGGGACCAGAAGAAGACCGTCAACTTCATAACCTATACAACTCGCCTTACCCACTAAGATGAAGACTGTCTTTATGTTACAATGATAAATGACGTCATGCAATTCTTAAATGCTCCAAAGCGAAGTGTGGCTACCGCAGCATAAACAGCGAACTAGAAATCGTTTCAAACTGGTTTGGACCACAAAAATCAATCCACTTTATATCTTACAGAACAACGCGCCCTATCCACAAAGCTCAATATTGCCAATATGTTACAATGACAAACGACGTCATCCAATTGTTGGACGCTTGGAAGTGCAGTTTGGCTTCGACTGCATAAAAAAAACCCCACCACCAACAACAATAAAACAACAACAACAAAAAGAAAAAAAGAAAGAAAAAAGTTCTTAAAATCGTTGGGCACTGGTTTGGACAAGAAAAAAACTCCTTGGCATCATATTCTACAAGACATCGCGGTTTACCCACAAATTTCAATATTGCCATCATGTTACAATGACGTCTCGTAATTGTTAGATGCTTGGAATCGAAGTTTGTCACCCACAGCATAAACACGATCTAAAATCGTTGGGATCTGGTTGGGACCAGAGAAAGATCCTCGACTTCATATTCTACACGACAACGTGTCCTACCCACAAAGTTCAATATTGCCATTATGTTACAATGACAAATGACGTCACGTGATTGTTAGACGCTTGGAAGCGAAGTTTAGCTCCGAGAGTATAGAGAACGAACTAGGAATCGTTTCACACTGGTTGGGACGGGGGAAAAATCAATCTTCATATCTTACACGACAAAGCGCCCTACCCACTAAGCTCAATGTTGCCAATATGTTACAATGACAAATGACATTATCCAATTGTTAGACGTTTGGAAGCGACGTATGGCTGCCACAGGATAAGCAATCATCTAGGAATCGTTGGGCACTGGTTGGGACGAGAAAAAAGAAGACCCTTGACATTATATTCTACACGACATCGCGCTCTGCCCACAAAGCTCAATATTGAATTCATGTTACATAGAGAATAACTAGTTAATGACGTCGGATATCTGCTTAATCCTGTGAAGGTAAGAATGAGAATTTTCTCATTCGGCCTGAACAGGATAAAACAGATATCCGACGTCATTAACTAGTTATTATCTTTATCCTGCAGACCATACAAATTAAGGGGAAAAGCTATTATTTCTGGGTTTTTTTTTTTTTTTTCAGCCACATTGTACGATGACCTACAGGTCAAATGAGCGATTTTGTAATGTAGCCATGCGTGTCAAAAACTACTAGCAGGATATGGCTTTGCTTTATCTATCATACATAATATTCTGTCAATAGAAACGGTGGTTGCAGGATAAAATGACGTCACGCCATTGTTAGACGCTTGGAAGCGAAATTTGGCACCGACAGCATTAATACGATCCTACACACATCGTTCTCTAACCACTGCGTAATAATTCTTAGATCGCTGTTTATGCCGTGGGAGCCAAACGTCGCTACCAAGCGTCTAACAATTGGATGACGTCATTTGTCATTGTAACATAAAGACAATATTAATCTTAGTGGGTAGAGTGCGTTTTCGTGTAGGATATGAAGTCGAGCGTCTTTTTATGTCCCAAACAGTGCCCCACGATTCTTAGAACGTTGTTTTGGGTTTTTTGTTTGTTTGTTTATTTGTTTGTTTATGCAGTGGGAGCCAAACAACAATTCCAACCGTCTAACAATTGGATGACGTCATTTGTCATTGTAACATAATGACACTAGGCCTATTCAGCTTAGTGGGTAGAGCGCGCGTTGTTATAAAGATATGAAGTAGATTGATTTTTGTGGTCCCAACCAGTTCGAAACGATTTCTAGTTCGTATTTTATGCCCTGGGAGCTAAACTTCGCTTCCAAGCGACTAAGAATTTGATGACGTCATTTGTCATTGAAACCGTGGCAATATTGAGCATAGCTTCAAAGCAAAGTTTGGCTCCCACAGCTTAAACAACCATCTAAAAATCGTTGGGCACAGGTTGGGACGAGAGAAAAAAGACCCCCCCCCCCCCCCCCCCACACACACACATCATATTCTACACGACATCGCGCTATACCCACAAAACTCATCATTGCCATCATGTTACAATGATGTCACGTAATTGTTAGATGCCTGGAAGCGAAGTTTGCTTCACACATCATAAACACGATCTTGGACACTGGTTGGGACAACAAACACCCCCCCCCCCCCCCACACACACACACATATCCTACACGACATCGCACCCTACCCACTACGCTCAATATTGCCATTATGTTTCAATGACAAATGATATCATCAAATTGTTAGACGCTTAGAAGCGATGTTTAGTTCCCAAAGAATAAAAAAAAAACGATCTAAGAATCGTTGGGCACTAGTTGGGACCAGAAAAAGACCCTCGACTTCATATCCTACACAACATTGCGCCCTACCCACAAAGTTCAATATTGCCATCATGTTACAATGACAAATGACGTCACACAATTGTTAGTCGCTTGGAAGCGACGTTTAGCTCCCAAAGCATAAAGAACGAACTAGGAATCGTTTGGGACGAGAACCAAAAAAAATCCACTTCTTATCTTACACAACAACGCACCCTACCCACTAAGCTCAATGTTGCCATTATGTTACAATGACAAATGACGTTAGACGCTTGGAAGCGAAGTTTAGCTGCCACAGCATAAACGATCATCTAAGAATCGTTGGGCACTGGTTTGGACGAGAAAAAAAGAGAAGACTCTTGACATCATATTCTACACGACATCGCGCTATACCCACAGACACAATTGCTAGATGTGTGGAATCGAAGTTTGGCTCACAGAATTAACACGATCTAAACATCTTTGGGGACTGGTTGATACCGGAAAAAGACCCTCGACTTCATATTTACACAACAGAGCGCCCTGTCCACTAAGGTCAATACTGCCATTATTTTGCAATGGCAAGTGACATCACACAATTGTTAGACGGTTGGACTCGAAGTTTGGCTTCCACTGCATAACCAACTATCTAAGAATCAGTAGGCACTGGTTAGGACGAGAAAAAACAACATCGACGTCATAATCTATACGACACAGTGGGGTAGAAAGGCGTACACACACACACACACACAGACACACACACACCATCGCTGATGCTACTGTATCAAGAAAAGAAAGGTCTGTGTGTGTGTGTGTGCGTGTGTGTGTGTGTGTGTGGCACATGCCCTCTTGCCCCCGCTTCCTACGCCAGTGCGACAACCTCTCTACGCACCATGACGTTACGCTCTAGTGGTAACTCTAGTGTACGAGCAATTTTGTGAGCTGAATTTACCAACTGACCAATGGGAACATGAAAATTACGTCAGAGATACGTCATTGTCATAATCGTATGCAAACTAGCTCAGCACTTAGCTCATCGTGTGTAGTGAAATTGTTATGAGCTAACAGCTGAGCAAAAATGTCTCAAGGAACGTTTCGCTCAGCTGTTAGGTCTCGTCTGGGCACTGTTTGGGACGAGTAAAAACTCTCGACTTCAAAGAATGATAGGTCTTACCTGAAGCCGAATACGTAGTAGAATATAATGACTGACTCGATTACTTCGGGAACCTACTTAGGGATATGCGGATGGACATGAGCGGTATGTAGGAGGGTGGGTGGTGGAGGTGGGGGAGTCTAGAATAAAGAGTACATTCTACTACTTACTTACAGCATACCAAAAAAAAAAAAAAAAAAAAAAGGGAAAAAAAAAGGAAAAGGGAAAAAAAAAGAAAAAAGAAAAAAATGTTTTCAATATTTTGCCGCCCACTAAAGTTTGGCACCCTAGGCCTGGGCTTGACCGACCTGTGCACAAATACGGTTCTGCATATGGGTAGTGAAAATATGTACTCAGTTACTTACAAGATTGCATAAAGATTGCGAAACTGTGTTCTCAGTTGAGTACATTGCAAACATGCAATGAAAACGTGCTCTCAGTAAAGTACATAGCGTGTAGGCTATGTCTTCCATCTCTAGGTCTATAACAAAGATGGATTTTTACATTATAGACAAAAAATTATAATATATCAATATGTCAAAACCTAAATTTAGTGTGTTATGATACTCTCTCTCTCTCTCTCTCTCTCTCTCTCTCTCTCTCTCTCTCTCTCTCTCTCTCTCTCACACACACACACACACACACACACACACACACACACACAGTGAAACCCCTCTAAACCGGACATTGGACACTCTTAGAACCAATTTAAAATGTCCAGTTTTGAGGGAAATCCGTCTCGGTTTACAGAGGGTCCAGTTTTGAGAGGTTTCACTATATATATATATATTATGTATATCTCTCTCTCTCTCTCTCTCTCTCTCTCTCTCTCTCTCTCTCTCTCTCTCTCTCTCTCACACACACACACGTACACACACATACTTACCCCAATAATCGTTACTGGAACTGCTGTAATTACGTAACTTCAGACGCTCGCAACCCCTTTCTTGTGACGTTGGCGTCTTGATCCGCAGCAGTAATTGGCAATTTTCTGGATGTTGCTCTCTGCTTACAGTTAAATAGAAATAACTATCTTTATACTCAAAGAGATAGTATTTTACGCCATCAGCGATCCTCTATTTATCCATTGCTGTTTTTGTTTTTTTGTTGTTTCTTCCCCCTCCCGACGTAGATACTAAAAGAGAAACAACAGTATCAGTTACAAGAATAGCCAACCAGTCCATTCCATACGATAATTAATAAGATAATGGTTTCTTGCTTTTCGTTAATTTTTATTTATCGTGACAGGCCCGTACGCAGAAATGTATATGGGGGGGGGGGGGGGGGGGGGGGGGGATTTTAAAAAAATCTATAATGCAGGAGATGCATTTTCCTGCATTCTGGGAAGTAAATTTGTCACATCGTCGGACTATTTTTTCTTTTTTTTTACTCATCCACGGACGGACCTCGGCAGACTATGCGTACGCACCCCTCCCCCCCCCCCCCCCCCCCCCCCCCCCCCCCGGTGTACGGGCCTGCGTGATAAAATAAAGTCCTTTGAGCCATCAAACACAACATTTTCTCGACGTTTCTGTGATATATTGTAAGTTTGATTTATTAACCATCGGCTTTTGGATGTCAAACATTTGGTATTTGTGATATATAGCCGTAGAGAGAAAACCCCGCTATATTTTCCCCATTAGTAGCAAGTGATATTTATGTGCACCATCCCACAGATATGATAGCATATACCACGGCCTATGATATACCAGTCGTAGCGCACTGGCTAGAACGAGAAATAGCCCATTGAGCCCACAGACGGGTATCGATCCTTGAGTCACCGCGTATCAGGCGAGCGCTTTACCACTGGGCTACGTTCTGCCCCTCAACGTGGTCGTCATTGATTTTTATATGTCTTGGTTCTAAAATCAGTAATCCTCTCTTTTGTTTTCTTCGTGTTCAAAAACAGATAGTTTTCGGTATACCAAATAGTGAAGAGACTAATATCAGATTTGTATGAATCTTTCGATTTGGTAAGCAAGCTGACAACCGATGCGTCGTTAGCGAACTTGATAGTTAAACAGTTAGAATTATGTATGATATAGTCATTAATATACAGTAATGAATGAATGTTTAACGACACCCCAGCACGAAAAATACACCGGCTATTGAGTGTCAAACTATGGTAATGCAAACAAATAAAGTGACGATCAACATCAATATAAAAATTCAAGATTTAAATAAAAACAGTGTAAAGAACTGTGCAAAAATACAAATACCACAGATAGATACTGAGTTTTACTCGAAATTTCAATTGTATCTCGAAGAAAACAAGGGGATTTGTGCTGTATTAGCCATTCTCAAAAACAATGTTACACCCCTGCACCACGGCGAGGTTACAGCATGCGCGGGGGTTAATATACAATACGTATATGTAGATAGATGTTTGAGTTTTTCACATGATTCTCAAATCGTTATTACATTTGACGTTTTGTTTCAGGAAAAACGTTTTGTGGGAACCTCCAGTCTGATGAATTCTCTACTCAAGGTATGTATTTTACTTGGTCTGTACTAACTGTCGATACAGGGTAAGGGTAATGTCGGGAAAGGGTAATGTCCACCCTGATTTAGGACTAGGAACTAACATTGTTAACCTAACTGGTGACACTAACCTTCTAACATCCGCTGAAAAATCATTACTGGACAGGGGTTTGAATTTTGTCCCCCCCCCCCCCCCCAAAAAAAAAAAAACAGGCTTAGAGGCTAAACTTGACAATGGTGTAATGGATACGGCAGTTTTTGACCACAAAATAAAACTAGCCGACTATTTTCGGCGTTCAACTGGAGAAAAAAGCCCTTTCACGGAAAACTCCGGCTGGTTACCCCCAAACTCTAGTGTAGATCCTGAAATCATTAAAGCTCATAAAAGGATAGTGGAAAAAGTGGGTGATATGACAGTTTACACAAATCAGCAAAATCTTTATGTCATAGAACGTCGTGCTCTCACCAAACTACGCAAAAACGGCAAAATTGTTATAAAACCTGCAGTCAGTCACTGTCATTTTATCAAGGGAGAACTATATTCGGGAAGCCCATCGACAGCTTAATCATTCAAAGTACTACAAAAAATTAAACAAAGTTATTTGGCCTAAAAATTGTAAAAAGTTCAATGCAATTAATCAATGTCTAAAAGATCAGGGACATATTAATAAAAAACAAGTAAAATATTTAGAAGCCAGGTCACAATCACAAACCCGGAAATTTTATCTACTTCCAAAAACCCACAAGCCAGTCGATACATGGACCGATATTAACACACCACCCGGTCGTCCAATCATTTCAGACTGTGGATCAGAATCGTACAATATTTCAGAATACATAGACTTTCACTTAAAACCAATTGCAAATAGATATGCAAGTTTTGTGAAAAACACTGAAGATCTTCTATCAAAATTATCAAAAACCAAAATCCCAAAAGATTCATTCTTGGTTACCCTTGATATTGACTCCATGTACACCAACATAGGTATTGATGCGGGCATTGATTCAGTTAAGAGAGCATTTGATAAGTACCCAGATCCAAACAGACCAGATAAGAACATTATTGAGCTGTTAGAATTAAGCCTAAAAGGAAATGATTTTGAGTTTGATGGAGAAATGTATCAGCAAGTGTGTGGTTGTGGTTTTAGTCCAAACTTTGCATCAGTCTATGTCGCCGAATGGGAAGAGGCTGCTTTAAAGAAATCGAGTAAAACACCTCTTTTGTATCTCAGATATCTCGACGATATGCTTATCATTTGGCCACATTCTAAACAAGAATTTAGGAATTTTTTTGAGCTATTAAAGTCGCACACCCTAGTTTCAGCCCGCGAAAATTAATTATAATTCTGGTTAATCTACAAACTTGTAGCACACTTAGATCAGGTTTTTATAAAATGGAGTTAAAAAGAAGGTTTTATATCGATAAATACCATGGGAATCCCCGTGACTCAATTACTTGAAATAATTTTGAAAGTTAGTATTCTGATGTCACTGGTAGATGTCGCTCTAAGCACAGAAATGCCTATGTCACGACAAATTTCCCAGAGTGCACACAGACTTGGGGTGCGTTCCTTTCACCTCTCCTGGGCATGTTCCAACTGTTCTCTCCTCTCCAGATATCGTAAGACTTATTGGTTTTAAGGGTTTGTAACGTTTTGTATTGAGATACTTACTTGTCTGAACTTTATTGTTAATGAAAATGTGCACGAACTGTAAAGAAAAACCTCACAAATGAACGACAAGAAACGACAACAAATCGGATGTTGATTGCGCGAACCGCGAAAAACAAATACATCGTATCCGGCTGATAGCCAAATAAATTTAAAACAAGACTGACCGAAAAACATTTATAGTTTGTATATCAGAACGGTCAATTTAAAATCAATTTCGAATCCCTGGGGCAAAATTAGAAAACATTTTTTTTTTAGTTTAAAAAACATTTCTTGAGCCAGTGCGTTCATTCATTCTTAAATACATACATACATACATACATACACACACATACATTCATACATTCATACATACACACACATACACATACATACATACATACATACATACATCTGCATGTAAGTCAAACGTTGCCAAGCCATGGGGCCTTAGAACCGCGTGGTTGTTGGACCGGTACGAATATGGTCGACTAACGATCGTTCTATTTTTGTGGAACGTAGTTGGTCTGATTGGTAGCGTTCCGGCCCAACAATTGCGGGCGATTGGGTGCCACAGGTTCGGGTCTCGGTAACGGCATGAGGAAATTTGTGAAGGCAATAAAGGATTTTAATATCCCATGTGCCAGTGCATCATTTGAATATATGTATGTTTAAGTCAAAACCCGACATACATACAATAGAGATATTCAAAATATAAAAATACATACATACATACACAGGTACATACATACATACTACATGTATACTTCATACATACATACACACACACCATACATACATTACATACCGCATACATATCAAGTCAAAACCGACATACGACAATAGAGATATTCAAAATATAAAAATACATATATAGCCAGTGGAAGGTAGTTGGTCCACATCTGGTAGCGTCCGGCCCAAACGTTGCCAAGCCATGGGTCCTTGCCACCGCGTCGGGTCTCGGTATCGGTGACGAATATGTGAAGGCGATAAACGATCGTTCTATCCCCTGTGGAACGTAGTTGAATATTTGATTGGTAGCGTTCCGGCCCAACATGCGGGCGATGGGTGCCACAGGTTCAAAATCTAAAAACGGCATGAGGAAATTTGTGAAGGCACATAAACATTTGAATATCCTCTGTACACAGTACGTCATTGAATATATGTATGTTTAAGTCAAAACCCGACATACATACAATAAAGATATTCAAAATATAAAAATACATATATAGCCAGTGCCACACACATACATTCATACATATATACAAACATACATTCATACATACATACATACATACATACATTCATACGTACGTACGTACGTACATACATGCATACATACATACATACGTGCATACATACAATTAAAAAATCCTATTACGCAAATGTAGTCGATCGTGATAAAATATGCAATTATTAGTCCTATGTTATGAATACATGCTTTGTTCTGTTTCAGAAAAAGAGTGTTCCTAGCGGAGCTGAAAGTACGGTACGTATTGGGCTATTGCAAAAATCACGACCACTACACATGATGGATGGTACAAATAATTTCAAAGTATTCCATTACGATTTACATTACAAGCAGCCATCA
Source organism: Gigantopelta aegis (assembly GCF_016097555.1). NCBI lineage: Eukaryota > Metazoa > Mollusca > Gastropoda > Neomphalida > Peltospiridae > Gigantopelta > Gigantopelta aegis. The sequence goes on along the minus strand of NC_054708.1, from coordinate 63,991,408 downwards.
TTTTGACACATGGAAGTACAGGAAGAGCCGTAACAATGTGGAAGAAGCAGAGTGCAGTTGTAGTTTATAAACCATAATAGCGCAGTTTCTGGGGCTTTCTTTATTTGTTGTTGTTAGTGGTGGTGGTGGTGGTGGTGGTGGTGTTTTTTTTTTAGGGTTTTTTCGTTATTTTTATTTTTTTATTTTTTTTTAATAATAATAAATCTGAATTTTTTTTAGGAACTAATTTATTTCTAAGAATATGACACGGATTATAGATTTTTATCTTTTTACATATTCAGAAACAATCTTTCTTTCTTTCTTTCTTTCTTTTTTTCATTCGTTCTTTCTTCGTGTGGAAACTATTTCCGGCTTTGTCAATCACTGCACAGCAATGTCGAGAATTATACTGCTCTGACGATATTCAGTGGTATTACTGTCGCTAGGTCATGGATAAGGAATAATTTTTCGAAGCCTGTCCAATTGTTTTTTTTATGAAATGGTAAATGAGCAGAGTTTTAATTTTACCAAGGTTGAACTGTTGTTGAAGGAGAGGCAAGAATTCTTTTAAGTCAGTTATCTATATATATCTTACCTCGTCCTTTCCAGTAATTATGGTTATGACCACATCTTAATGAATATTGAAGCAGACTCATCACAATTTTATTATTGCCGATGCCTTTCAATTTGCCATTACAACCAAGAAAGAAAGATATGTTTTATTTAAAGACGGGCTCAATACATTTTAATTTACGAGTATATGACGTCGGGGGCGGGACGAAGCCCATTGGTAAAGGGCCTCCCTGAGGTGCAGTCGGTCTAGGGTCGATTTTCGTCGGTGGGTCCATTGGGCTATCTCTTGTTACAGCCAGTGCACCACGACTGGTATATTAAAAACCGTGGTATGTGCTATCCTGTTTGTGGGATGATGCATATAAAAGAAGGAAATGTTTTATTTAACGACGCACTCAACACATTTTATTTGTTATATGGCGTCAGACATATGGTTAAGGACCACACAGATATTGAAGGAGGAAATCCGCTGTCGCCACTCCATGGGCTACTCTTTTCGATTGGCAGCAAGGGATCTTTTATATGCACCATCCCATAGACAGGCTAGCACATACCACGGCCTTTGATGTACCAGTTGTGGTGCACTGGCTAGAGCGAGAAATAGCCCAATGGGCCCAATGACGGGGATCGATCTCAAACCGACCGCGCATCAAGCGAGCGCTTTACCACTGGGCTACGTCTCGCCCCCAAATTGACGCATATAAAAGATCCATTACTTCTAATGAGAAACATGTAGCGGGTTTTCTCTCTAGACTTTATGTCGGAAGTACCAAATGCTTGACATCCAATAGCCTATGATTAATTAATCAATGTGCTCTAGTGGACCATAGGGCAAGACATGTTGACACATAATAAAATATAGGCATGGTTAGGCGGATGCAGGCATGGCGAAAGTAAGTGAACATTTGCTGATTGAGATCGAGGGAACAGAGTTGTTCAGTGGAATACTCTCCTGGGAAAACAAAACCCAAATTTTCTGCATTCTACAAGTAAAATTCATCGTTATAAATTCTGATAAATACAACATTTTAAAAATACATCCCCCCCACCCCCACGATGTGTACATTTGTATACAAGTGTATACACTGAACAACACAAGTCATGTACCAAATTGTAGGATGAAATGAAATAATTACTTACGATCCAATCAAATAATTCGTTAACATTACAATCGCAAATATTATTAATATTAATAACCAACAATCGAATTATTATATAATATTATGTAGGACTTTGTATTCGAATATTGAGCAAAACTCTGTTTCAATTGTCTTGATAGCGCGTTTACGTCAATTCTAGAAGGGTTTGGGCACATACTCCTACAGAGACATTTCAAAACTTGATGTTCTAAAATTTCCTGCTTTCTAAAAGTAAAATTTATCATGGCAAATGTTGGTAAATACCAATATTTAAATTATTTAAAGCTAACATATATACTCTTCAAAAAAAGTAGGGGAACTCTAATAAGAATTTACAATTGCCAAAATTGTAAGGTATATTAGCTGTGGGGAATGGTTATATGATAATAGTGAATTAATTGGGCAAACATTACAACCGGTAGTTCAGTATTACAGTAGGTTTTATGACCACCAACGATCTTGAAGGACGATTGGGATCAGAAGTGAAATTTAAAAGTTGACGTATTTTATCAGTAAATCAAAAATTCAAACAATAAAAATGACTAAAAAAAAAACAATAACAACTGTATGAATGAAAAAGATTGACAGAAATAATGTTCCACAGTGATTAATGGACCTTCCTGGAAATGGTCAAAATCGAGAATGACACCCGACGCACGTGCACGGGGCAACTGCGTGATGCGTGTGCAAACTATGGAATGTGTTTTGGTGTGATAAACAGACCTGAACGTTATTTACTAGGATGTCTGTGGTCAAAACGTATGTTCGGTCTAATAGTTGATATTAACATTAATATTTCAGGTGCCCGTACTTTTCTGAAGAGTATACTTTAACTGACGAATACACGTAATTACAAATTGCCTCCATCCCCCAAAACCTTAGGCAGGATTTTAAAAAAAGAAATATTTTACTACATTCATCCCTACCATCCAGATAAAATTATATGTAGGCTATGTACTCTTTTCATGTACATATTAATACAAAATTGAAACAAAAACAAATTAATAATACATCGGGGAAAAACGCTTAGGATTTTTATAGGAATTATTTTATTGTTAATATTGTTGTTATTGTTATTATTATTATTTATTTATTTATTTATTTTTAGGCCTAGAACTCTCTACACGGTTAACCTCCGGGTGAGAGTTCGTTCCTAAATGTGACATAATTATGTTGTGATTCACTTCAAACAATTGGAGGAAACTAAAACTGTCTGGATTTTATGCATTGACCATTTGGGACATGGGTGTACATTGGAATAGGCGGCCTGTGTGAATCGGATCCTGCATCACCTGTTCGGACGAATACTACAGCCAGATGCGGTCATGTAGCAAAAACAAAAAATGAGACGTAAATATTCTCAAGTTTGGAGTGAAATAAATGCATTTATAATATATGTTATATGGTACATGTTGTTATTGCCAACAATCTTCAAACATTAGCAATCTTCATTTGAAGTTGGCCATTAAATCGTTAAAAATCATCTAGTTGACACGTTTTAAATATTTACCTCCCTCTAGTTAACACGTTTTAAATATTTACCTCCCTCTAGTTAACAAGTTTTAAATATTTACCTCCCTCTAGTTAACACGTTTTAAATATTTACCTCCCTCTAGTTAACACGTTTTAAATATTTACCTCCCTCTAGTTAACAAGTTTTAAATATTTACCTCCCTCTAGTTGACAAGTTTGAAATATTTACGTTCCTTTAGTTGACAAGTTTTAAATATTTACCTCCCTCTATTTGACAAGTTTTAAATATTTACCTTCCTCCAGTTGACAAGTTTTAAATATTTACCTCCCTCTAGCTAACAAGTTTTAAATATTTACCTCCCTCTAATTGACAAGTTTTAAATATTTACCTCCCTCTAGTTGACAAGTTTTAAATATTTACCTCCCTCTAGTTGACAATTTTTAAATATTTACCTCCCTCTAATTGACAAGTTTTAAATATTTACCTCCCTCCAGTTAACAAGTTTTAAATATGTACCTCCCTCTAGTTAACAAGTTTTAAATATTTACCTCCCTCTAATTGACAAGTTTTAAATACTTATCTCTCTCTAGTTGACAAGTTTTAAATATTTACCTCCCTCTAGTTAACAAGTTTTAAATATTTACCTCCCTCCAGTGGACAAGTTTTAAATATTTACATCCCTCCAGTGGACAAGTTTTAAATATTTACCTCCCTCAGTTGACAAGTTTTAAATATTTACCTTCCTTTAGTTGACAAGTTTTAAATATTTACCTCCCTCTAATTGACAAGTTTTATTTATTTACCTCCCTCTAGTTGACAAGTTTTAAATATTTACCTACCTCCAGTTGACAATTTTTAAATATTTACCTCCCTCTAGTTGACAATTTTTAAATATTTAACTCCCTCAACAAAACAACAATATAACAAAAAGGAAATTACAATGGCGGATCCAGAGCTGTGTGTTGGGAGAAGGGGGGGGGGGGGGGGTAAATCTCATACGAAGTGCCCGTTTTAATGACATTTTAATTTATTTATTCTTAAATTCATTATCCAAAATATACAACACTAAATTGCCCCGAAAAAGTGTCTCTGAGCATCTGTATTTACTGTGAGTTTGATAGTTACTGTGAGCATAATTGACAGTTTGTAAACAGTAACATAAAAAACCGACACATAATATATGTGGTACATTGCTATAAAAGAATATATATCAATGCCAACACCTCACACGTTCAATCTTGATTTCGCGATATTTTGAAAAACGTGACGATGGAAAGACGTCTTTGTAATGCATTCGGATTCCAAACTGGATGGAATTTGCCGCCATATTCTTATAGAAAGAGTTGAAGACATCAGTCAAGACATTTTTATTTGTTTATTTATGTGTGTGTGTGTGTGTGTGTGTGTGTGTGTGTGTGTGTGTGTGTCCGTATGAACACTAAATTAATTTCGTTCCAGCCAGTATATCAAATCTCGCGGTATGTGCTATCCTGTCTGTTGGATGATGTATGTAAAAGATCCCTTGCTACTAACGGGAAAATGTAGCAGGTTTCCTCGCTATGACTATATGTTAAAATTGCCAAATGTTTAACATCCAACAATCGATGATTAATAAGTCAATGTGCTCTAGTAGTGTCATTAAAAAACCCTTTAAACTTTAACCTTAAACACTCATTCAACTGTATGTTAAATCCAGTCAACCTTAGTTACTACAAAATTCATGTGTTACAGTTGCCGCGCGTATTTACATACCTAATGGCCGAAGATTTATAGCGTGCTCCAGTGTTAATAAAGAATAACCCTATTTGTTCGCTGTAAGTCATAAGTTACCATATATGACGCGTTCCACTGATGTATTACCGGTGAACAAACAGAGCTATTTGGAGTCTGCTATTTTTGGAACTGGCGGGTTTTTTTTCGAATAGATATACACACTCCAACTAGATACGACCCTCGAGACCGAATCCTTACACTTTATCCAATTGCAGATTCGAGTGTGTCAATATTTTAAAGTACTGAATCGGGACCATTCTGAATATGTTTGCATTGATTTAGGCGGGCGTCAGTTTCTGAGTGGTTAGCGACATTAATATTCGTGTTTGTACAAGGGAATTGACAGATTGTGATGTTGCATCTGTGGGCTGAGATCAATGTCTTTTGAAATCTCTTTGGTCGGCTAAGTTCCTTTCCTCTTCAGTGTTCCTTTTCTCTTCAAGGAACCTTTCCGAAGATTGTTTCATCGTTAACAAAAAAAAAAATCCAATAAAGATACGTCTTTGACTATTCCACCACAATTAATTCCGAAAATTTAAAAAGAAAATCGTTTCTTAAAATGAATAATAGTTAAAGGGACACACCCTAGTTACGTTTATTTGTTAACCATTACGGCGTTGTTTTTCGCTATTAAACCCCATTTTTCACAAATAAAATTGCACTTTACTTACATTTTATTATTTAGAATACACATTTCCATTCACCTGAAGTGCTTTTTGGTAATCCTGATGTTTGTAAAACCACGAAATGCATTTTTTGCATTTTTTTCCACAAAACGTGTTGTCGAGAAAAAACCGTTAAGCAAGCGAGGTCCAATCTATTTTTAATGTCACAGACGTTGGTATATCACGTGACCGTTATCATTTTGGTTCGGTTTGTTTTCTCGTGCACGGTTCGCGCAATCAACATCCGATTTGTTGTTCATTTGTGAGATTTTTCTTCACAGTTCGTGAACATTTTCAGTAACAATAAAGTTCAGACAAGTAAGTGTCTCAATACAAAACGTTACAAACCCTTAAAACCAATAATTTTGCTAAGTCTTACGATATCTGGAGAGGGGATACAACCAGGACAGAACAGTTGAAACATGTCCAGGAGAGGTGAAACGAACGCACCCCAAGTCTGTGAAATTTGTCGTGACGTAGGCATTGTTGTGCTTCTACCGGTGACATCAGAATACTAACTTTCAAAATTATTTCAAGCAATTGGGACATGGGGATTCCCATGGTATTTATCGATATAAAACCTGCTTTTTCACTCCATTTGATAAAAACGTGATCTAAGTGTGTTACAGGTTTGTAGATTAACCAAATTATAATTTATTTTCGCTGGATGGAACTAGGGTGTGCGGCTTTAAGTCTGTGATATTTTATCTATTACAGCTATATATAGTTTTACCTTAGACTATTGACTACTAGTATATCATATTAGAAATGAGCTACACATACTGATTTAAATTTAGTTTTATATACATGCACATGTATACATACACGCACAAACTAAAATCGATTTTAGTTTGTGTGTTATGTGTGCGTGCGTCAGTGCATTGACAACTAATAGTCGAAACTCAAACATTTTGCAAACATTGGTCTAGAGGCAGGCGCACCGGCCTCGGTCTACAGGCTGGTAGGTACTGGGTTCGGATCCCAGTCGAGGCATGGGATTTTTAAATCCAGATACCGACTCCAAACCCTGAGTGAGTGCTCCGCACGGCTCAATGGGTAGGTGTAAACCACTTGCACCGACCAGTGATCCATAACTGGTTCAACAAAGGCCATGGTTTGTGCTATCCTGCCTGTGGGAAGCGCAAATGAAAGTTCCTTGCTGCTAATCGGAAAGAGTAGCCCATGTAGTGGTGACAGCGGGTTTCCTCTCAAAATCTGTGTGGTCCTTAACCATATGTCTGACGCCATATAACCGTAAATAAAATGTGTTGAATGCGTCGTTAAATAAAACATTTCTTTCTTGGTCTAGAGGCACTAAAGGCGAGATATACTATAGCCTTTATTAGAAATTCGAGAGAAAAAATAGGCAGAGTTATGTCCCCTAACCACTTCCAGTGCGTTCCGGTTTCTTCGAAGATGGCCTATGGCCACAGTTGTTTCAGCTGAGATTTATGCATGCCAGTCCCTGGAATCATAAATGTCCCCACCTATGCTTTAAGAATAAAGAATGATACAGTTAAAAATTAAGTTGATGAAATTGCGTTTTGTTATAACTGACCATGTGTTAAATATAGGATATGAATCTAGCAAGCTGCCACACACCATGATTGTTTCGAGTTTCTTGCATGGAAATGTTTGATTTTTTGTTTCAAAGCTGCAATCTCACCTCACATTAATTATCATAATTTCATTTAAACATACAAACACACCTGCAGTTTTAAAGGGACATTCCTGAGTTTACTGCATTATAAGATGTTTCCAACTATTAAAATATTTTTACGATTAAACTTGTTTAGAATATCAGTGTCTGTATATTCAACGTGTTTCCGGTCGTCTTAATATTTGTAAGAAGCCCAAAATATTTTTTAGGAAATAAAATAAAAATTAACCTAATACAAATATTAGAACGATCAGAAGCACGTTTAATATACAGCCACTAATATTCTAAACAAGAAAATATATTTAATATGTAAGTTTAATCGTAGAAATAGTTTATTAGTCGATAACATCTTAAAACATTTCAGCAAACTCAGGAATGTCCCTTTAAAATATTTTGTGACAATAACACATATAGATAATAGAAGCATATGTTTATAATGCGTCCCACGGGGAACGCATTTTTTCATACTATGGAATTTACTACAAGTTATTTATTTCTGAGCGGCTTGTTTTTTAAATTACACACAAAAATAGTATATTTTTGTTATTTCCAAAAAACGTTTCTTTTTATTTTTACATCAAACCAAACTTAAATTATTTACAAAAACAACAAAACATTTTTGTAGTAGGATGGAATATTCCGATCAGAACAGTCCCCTTCCCCACGTGCTATATTATGTTTGTTTTGTTTTTCTTCAGTGTATTTCTGGGGACGCATGACCCGACTCCTCCCCTGAAAACACCACTAGCCAGTCTAGACTTCCTCTACAGAATTCCCTGCACATGCGCCTGTTTGCCTAAATATTTCGTTTGCTGTAAATTAATTAGGCCTATATACATTGCATTATAAAGTGTAAATTTTGCTGTAATAACAGCTAAATATATAATTTAACCTAAAAACATTTACCTATAGTAACAGTACTTGTTTTGTTTACATCAAAATATCTGTGTAAACATATTTATGTTGGTCTTGCATGCCGATTTTTCAAGGTTAAATGTTAAAATGAAGACTTTGTTCTATATACATGATTATAAGCGTAAGTGGCAGGCAAAAAAAAAAAACAACCCTAATATTTAAAAAAATACCCCCCCCCCTCAACAATTTTACCTCCCCCCCCCCAAAGAAAACCCCAGTAACAAATCTGCCAGAAATAAACAATAGCCTACAAAACAAGCCCACACACCAGTACATACGCACAACCAAAAACCATAACCCAGACTAATACGCACATTTGAACTTTTTTTTTTATCTATGTACATATACCAGTGGCGTATGAAGGTGGCAAGGTAGGGGGGATGTACGCGCGCGCGCGCACACACGCACACACACACACGCACGCACACACACACACACACACACACACAAAGATATATATATATATATATATATATATATATATATATATATATATTAGTGGCGCAGGAAGGTGTCAAAAAGTGACACTGGACTCGCTGTTCCTATTTGTTTGCGAGTCGGACAGTAGAAACCTTATCGTTAGGCGAGGAAGTGAATTTCTGTATGGTTAGTTTCATTATTAACTACTGCATAGGTCGTAGTTAATAATGCAGCTAGCGGTACAGAAAATCGCAGCTAGTCATTTAGTCAAATTAATGTACACTTCCATTAGTACACAGTGATATATACACAAACACATGCATATTACTTGCAAATATCAAAACTTTATTAAGGTACCGTTTTAACGAGTCAATCATCAATGAGCCATTTTTTCCGGTCCCCTCCCCCCCAAGACGTGTTCGTAAGTATTTCTGTTGAGCACAAAACATATTGCACATTTTCTTTTCTGTAAAAGAAGCGGATTGCACACAATCTGACAAACAGTAATAGTATTAAAAAACTTTATTAACGTCAAAAAATAAAAGAACAAATCAACAACTACTCCTCAATTCAGGAGTAACAAAGGGCCTTTGTTGCAAGCGACTGGAGCGTAGACGCGCCGGTAATAATTTAGTGGCTAATTGGGGCCGCTTAGCGCTCTGTAAAACAAGGGCAGATAAGTATGTTTCTAATAGAGGCTATACCTCTTTCAATCGACTACATGTGGTATCCCCCAACCCCCAGTTAGCCAGTTGGGTAATTTCCCCTTTCAACTGTTGTTCCACGACTAGTGCATTGAAAACAGTAATATGTTTTTGTGTGCCTTTTTCGTGGGAAAAGGTGTGTATACTAGTATGTGTGTGTGTGTGTGTGTGTGTGTGTGTGTGTGTGTGCATGCGTGTGCATATGTGTACATGTATTCATGCGTGCGTGTGTGTGTGCGTGTCTATGTGTGCGTGTGTATGTGTGCATGTACGCGTGCGTGTGTGCGTGCGTAGGTGTGTGCGTGCCTGTGTGTGGCTCTTACGGATATTCAGAAGGCATATATATATATATATATATATATATATATATATATATATGGCAACAGTGGGTCTGTAGAATAGACCAATGATAATATTTGACGTAATAAATGTACTATTCATTATAGTGCTGGTCTTCTCCTCTTTCTTTCGCATGTTAACGGCTACGTCACCACAGTGATACATTGATATTTTCACGACAATATAACCCATGCATACAACCCACCCACAGCATCGGTTGAATAACACACCACCTACTTTACTCGCTGCTCGGGGGGCCCGTGTTTGCAAATATTAGTTATGTGCGCGCCGCTGCGTCGAAATCTCTTTAACGAATGACTCCTTGAAGGAGTCTTATTTGGTATGTGTGGTCCAAATTTAGCCATTTTCAGCCATCTTGACATTTTGATAACACTCTTGACGGTTGACTGGTGGAAGTTGATTGAATGTTCCTGACGTGCGTGCGTAGCTCCATGATTAGGTTCCATTCAGCCGCTGAGGATCCGAAACTATTTTAAAACCGGAGCTGAATCGCTCGTAATTTACAACACCGGATCGCAATACGTTTTATTGAAAGAAGTAAATGTATTCGTCTTATAAGTGTGTCAATCAAGCACTTTAAAATTAAACTGTAATATTGTTGTTACGTAAGTTTGTTTCAATGACAATATTATTATGCTACTAAATGGGTATTTTCATATTGACCTTGTTATGGATCGAGGATTGCTGTATTGGCCCAAGGCGGGCTTTAATATTTGGCCTACATAGTTAGTATGGTGAGAAACTTTAAAATGTTCTTTGAAACTAAAAGTTCAAAACGTGGCTTTCCTGCTGTATTGGCCCAATGGCGGGCTTCAAAACATGGCTAAAATCATTTGTTTTATCGGTGCTGAAACTAAAAGTTTCATGGCTAAATCGCTTTGCTGTACACGAATGAAACTAAAAGTTCAAAACGTGGCTTTCCTCGCTTTGTTGTACGCGAATGAAACTAAAAGTTCAAAACATGGCTAAAATCACTTTGTTTTTCGTTGCTGAAACTAAAAGTTCAAATCATGGCTAACATCGCTTTGCTGTACACGAATGAAACTAAAAGTTCAAAACATGGCTAACATCGCTTTGTTGTACACGAATGAAACTAAAAGTTCAAAACATAGCTAACATCGCTTTGTTGTACGCGAATGAAACTAAAAGTTCAAAACATGGCTAACATCGCTTTGCTGTACGCGAATGAAACTAAAAGTTCAAAACATGGCTAACATCACTTTGTTTTTCGTTGCTGAAACTAAAAGTTCAAAACATGGCTAACATCGCTTTGTTGTACATGAATGAAACTAAAATTCGAAACAAGGCTTTCATCGCTTTGTGTTACTCGAATGAAACTAAAAGTTCAAAACATGGCTAACATCACTTTGTTGTACACGAATGAAATTAAAAGTTCAAAACAAGGATTATCATCGATTTGTGTTACCTGAATGAAACTAAAAAAACAAAACATACTATTATCGCTTTATTTTACGAAAGTAAAATTCCAAAACAGAGAATCATGTTATGAATGCTGTTAAACACCCATGACTTTAGGAAGATGTTTTACATAACGGTTAGACAAGACAATACTCCTCTCCCTCCCTCCCTTCCTTTCATTCTCCCTTCCCAGCGCCAATATCAAACCTCGCACGCCTTAGCTATTACCTTAAGACGGTATTGAGCTGCAGCACACTAGGGCAGATCTGGCTGTAACTAAATCTGCCTGAACTGACGCGATCAGCAAATCAATTTGATGAAGAGAACAGCCTATAACGGCTATTAGAGAAATCACATCAATTGAACGCAAGAGAGCTATTATTGACGGGTTAGGTTTTGCGGGGGAGTCAACAGACCTTGTAACCTCCGTACCGCAGAAAGGTAATCGTATCGGGATTGCACAGAAATACGGACCACACGTCATTCCATTCTCCGCCCCTGGACTCGGGCTCTGACAACGCCAGAGGTTACGGGCATATTTCAAAAGTGGTCAACACCAGACCCAAAATTAGTAGCTCAAACTAGATTTTGCGTTCAATAATTTCGTACATGTAAAAACAAATAACGTTTAAGCTATTATAAACATTAGGAATACCAGAAATACATGGTGTACAAACATTAATATTCTAAACAAGAAATTAATATCCAGTTTTATTCATTAAAAGCCGTGTTAGCAGAGGACATGTTTAAATGTCTGTACAGTCAGGAATGCACCTTTATGCAATATAATGATGAAGACAGCACTTTAAAATATATATCTAGGTGTGGTATAATGTGTTCATTAAAATTATACTGATGAAATGTATGAAATTTTATTTCCATCCGACACCAGAATATAAATTCCATCCGACACCAAACCTAAAGTGTCTATAGAAGACAAAGGGTTACTCAGAGAAGTAAGTTAGTTAATCTAGATTTCAAACATGTTTCTTGGTTATGAAAAAACATTGGTTAATCAAAGTTCCCTCATATATTTTTGATAGAATGTTGCATTGATTCCGTTAAAACTACATTCCCTGGAATATTTTTATTATTTAAGCATATAGAACAGAAAATCTAATTACGTTTGGTGCATATATGACGTCGCACTCCGCATTGGTTTCACTACGCTGGCTTATCCAGGTCAAAAACACAGCCAGTATTTTGAAAGTGGGACACTTTTGACGGGCTCGTACCGATCTCGGTTTTCATTGGCTTATCATAAGTATAGAATTCCCCAACAAGAGATCACGTGAGATTTTGCAATTTTTGAACAAATTTAACTGTCTTGATTGAGGGATCGTCTCATATCTCCAAAACATATTTATATCCATAGAGGTATGGTACAACGCCTTTCCAGGGGTCGGTGAGTAGGGGATTTGCCTTGAAATTTTGACAGTGGCCAGCTGTTGGCGCATACGCGTTACATGTAAGGGGGTGTTACTAATTATGTAACGCTCTAGGGGTAGAGGAAGAGGGTACTGTGTTCGATTTACGTAACATTTTTCAAGACTATGTTATTTTTATTCATTACTTAGACCTAAAAAGGTGTTTTTTTGAAAATGCGCGATCAGTCTAGGATCGATCCCCATCGGCGGGTATACAAAAATACCATGGTATGTGATATCCTGTCTGTGGGATGGTACATATAAACGATCCCTTGCTAAAAAAAAAATGTAGCGGGTTTCCAAGGCGCGTGTGCAAGGATTTCAGCGGGGTTGGGATTGTAGATTGTGTTGAGCGAAGTTTAGCGCATTAGCGGATCCACAGGGGGGAACTCCCCCTCCGTTTCAAGTACCCTTTTTAATGACTTTTTGTTTTCCAAATTCATCATTCACAATATACACTAAATTACCCCGAAAACGCACCTCTGGGTGTCTTTATTTCATATATTTCCGGGGAGCATGTCTTAATGCAATTCATTACACATTTTGTAAAAATAATAAATATAACTTTGCTTTTAAAAAATTATCTATGATTGTGAATAAAATACAAAGTCATAGCAATACTCAGAATAGTGTGTAAAATTGTTCACATCGTTTCTAAATAAATATAGGTCTTGTAGTCCGTCCCATCCTCCTACAAAAATGTTGGGGAGTTTTATAAATAAATAAAAGTGTTTTGGAAATACCCCCCCCCCCCCACCATACAACAACAACAAACAAACAAACCAAACAATAACAAAAAAACCCCCAACTATTTCTGTGTGCAATTTAGAAATCAATCGGCTCAGAAATAAATAACTTGTAGTAAATTCCATAGTATGAAAACAAGCGTTCCCTGTGGAAAGGACTATAGTCATATTAAAATAAAAGGTTCTTATTAAAATAAAAAAATAACAAACAGAATAACAAATTCAGTACCAGTTATTATCAAATTTATGTCCTACATCGTGAAATGATTTTCAGTTGTCACTCGCTATTTAAAACTCGTGACTATTGAAAATTATTTCAATCGTGACATAAATGTTATAATATCTGGTAACTCGTTTATTATCCTCTATGTAAACCCCACAAGATCAGAGATCGATCAACATGCGCGAGTTCGTTACTACGTCATAGACGCAATTCTTGATAAAGACGTTTTGGTCCACTGTCGGATTGAGTCACAATATCAATAGTGATGACGTGTTACCATTGACTAAACGCCGTCTCCGAGCGGCACCAGATTTAATACGTTACCTCGAGTTAGGAAGACAAATCTCGTTGTAAGCAAACGACGCAACAGCGTGACATTAAACGCTTTCTATATTGGGAAATCAATCCGCAGATTGTCAATTCGTGAACGCTGGCGTTTGTGTATTTTTGGAGCTTAATAACACCCCTGTCTAAAAATATTGCCTCTTAAAATGCGGTCTGACGGGGTTCATTGAACATAGATAATAAGGCCAATATTTTATCACGAACTAGTTGTCAGGAGAACGCAATAAACTTTGCCATGTTCTTCACACTAATCAAATATCAAGGTAATGAATGACAGGAAGAATACGGATTTAGGATTGCGGGGGAGGGAACCGGGTCGGGTGATGGGAAGTCTGGTGGTGGGAAGTCGAATGATGGGAAGAGGATTGGGGGTAGACGTTTGTTTCATTGTCACAATTTTTTTTTCTCCATAAAATTCAACAAAAGTTTTTATTATATTATATTATATTATATTATGTTACATTACATTACATTACATTACATTACATTACATTATTGTATTTTATTTCATTATCATGGGGGGGGGGGGGGACCAGTTTCGGTGAGCATAAGCATTCGATTCTAAATCATATCAATATTTATAAACAGACAGTTGTTATTCAAATAGCTACCTTTTTATTAGTATTTCCACGCTTCAAATGAGCACTAAACTGGCCGCTATGTAGCACGTGCGTCAAAAACTGTAGCATGTATCAGCAGTAAATATTGTTAACTACGTCACCTGTTTCGCTGAGTTAAACGTTTAGTTGTATAGCTTACAGCCAAAACTTTCCAACACAAAACGTTTCAGTGTTTTATCTAAACATGCATGTTGTTCAACAAAACATGCACTTATAATAATTTATAAAAAATATTTTAAATATTTTAAGACAAATTACAAAATGGAGTCCCCGAGAACCAATGTTAACAGACAACATTTTAGAAAAAATTAATAGAACAATAATTATTCTGATGTCTTGCAACTGTGTTAAACGTTGAAGAAGTGAATAGTTATAATGGTAAAATTGTTTGGTCAAAAAATATAAGTTGCATTCCGAGTTTTAATAAATATATAAACAGATGTCCAGAAATATATTTGTGTTAAAACATATATGGACCATATATTTTTGGCAAGTATCTGTAAAGAGAGTTTTGCCTGCAGACGCCATGACAATCATGTGACTTCAATAACAAAATAGCAGTACAGCTGAGAAGAGACAAAACTAGTTTTTAAAAATATGTTTTCTTTCAAATAACAGTCTTCGAAAAACATTTTTAAAAAAGGTATTAAGAAATGTGCCGTGCTTATGAGTGGGTTAAGTTCGATCTTGCTTTCTTTGCTCGTTTTAATCTTAATTTTACGAACATTTCTGTGAATGTGAAAGACATTTGTTTACTTTCCCCATGCAACAGTCAACGACGTCAGAAATCTTCAAATGTACCTATTGTTGAGCAAATCGACGAAACCACCGAAACAGGGCCACGGACGATATACATGTACTTCAGTTTAGTTTATTTTTTATTGAAAAAAAAATCTTTGAGATATTTGTAGACTGATTACATTTGTTGTGAATGATCGTATTACATCTATTTAAGATAATCACTTTGAATTGATTCACCGCGGTGTAATACGATTTCGCATGATAAGTTTAAGGTGATTCTTTTTTCTCATCCATTTTTTTTAGCATTTCTAAAAGGTGGGATATTTTTGTTTTACCCATAGCAATATAACATCTCTCTTTGGTAGTTATTATTTTTAATTCACGGCAATATAACATCTCTCTTTGGTGATTATTTTGTTCATCCACAGTAATATAACATATCTATTAGGTGATTGTTGTTTTAATTCATAGCAATTTAACATCTCTCTTTGGTAGTTATTATTTTTAATTCACGGCAATATAACATTTCTCTTTGGTGATTTTTTGGTTAATTCATCGCAATATAACATTTCTCTTTGGTGATTATTTTGTTAATTCATCGCGATATACATTTCCCTTTGATGATTATTTTGTTCATCCACGACAATATAACATTTTTCTTTGGTGATTATTCTGTTCATCCACGGCAATATAACATTTTCTCTTTGGTGATTATTTTGTTAATTCATTGCAATATAACATTTTTCTTTAGTGATGATTTTGTTCATTCACAGCAATATAACATCTCTCTTTAGTGATTATTTTGTTAATTCATTATCATTATAATATAACATCTTTGGTAATTACTTTGTTCATTCTTCTTAATGTAACATCTTGTTGGTGATGTTCGTTCACCGCAATAAAACATCTCTTTTTGGAGATTATTTTGAAATAAATCCATAGTCATCACGACACGTTTAACTTTACAAGTATAACTTTAAAATAAACTGACGTTTTGTCAAGGTATACATAAAATAATAATAATAATAATAAATGTCAAGGTATACATAAAATAATAATAATGATGATGATGATGATGATAATGATGATGATGATGACAATAACAATAACAATAACAACAACAACAATAAAATATAATAACAATAAAATTAAATAAAATGAAATAAAAAATTAAATCCAATCAAACAAATAAAAAATATTATATCTTTATTCAAAGTATTGGGTTTTTTTATTTACTTATTTCATAGATGGTACCATTTTCAGAACAATTTCAGAGCGTAGATTTTAACCAAACGTTTAAAAAGGCACAGTTCACTGGCCTAGATTGACACATGCTCAGCTCTATATTAAATGTATAATAAATCTTTTCCAATCAGAGTGACGTTTGGGATTATAGTTATTATATAATAATAACTGAACCCGGGGTGGTAATGACATTAATGTGTATACAATTATAATAGTAACTTGGAGAGAAATGTCTGAGAAATGACCCGTTCTATACTTAGCCAAAAACAAGTTTAGCAATTGGGTAAATGTGCTTAAATAAAATAAAACTCATGACTTACAAAATTAAATCAGACACTGGATTTAATTGAGGCATCATTCGTCAGTATAAGTAACAGGAGATTTTCAATACAAAATGAATCGTGTGACTGTCACGTCATTAAATGATGGTTGGGGGTCCATACACGAACATCTGAAAATTGTTAGTAGTGTCCGAGCACCTTGAACATTGAAAATGGTACAACGTCCGTCGTGCACTGAACGTGACCGATGTGGTGGTAGTAGCGTCATGGTGTGGGCAGTAATTCATGACATCGGACAAAACAACCTCATTCACGGGAATCTGAATGTTCAGCATTACAGTGATGAAATCATCACACCAGTTGTCATTCCGTTCATGCAGCAGCATCCAGGCATTTTGTTTCAACAGGACAATGCATGCCAGCATTCAGTTAGACTAACAACTGGACTTCTTCAGAGGAACAATATTGGGACACTAAACTGGCTTGCGTGATCGCCTGACTTGTGCAGGTATGGGATTTGTTGGGTCGTAGGGTGCGTGAAAATCATGTGCATACTCACAACGTTCACAACCGTAAACATGCTTTAACCCGTGAATGGATCTCTATCACTATTCCAGAGATCCACCGTCTCATCAGAAGCATGAACAGACATTGTACCGCTGTCAACATGCAATGCCCAAGGTGCTAAAACACGTTACTGACAATTTTCAGATCTTCGTGTATGGACCCCCAAGCATCATTTAACGACGTGACAGTCACACGATTCATTTTGTATTGAAAATCTCCTGTTACTTATACTGACGAATGATGCCTCAATTAAATCCAGTGTCTGATTTCATTTTGTAAGTCACGAGTTTTATTTTATTTAAGCACATTTACCCAATTGCTAAAAACATTTCGCTAAGTATATTTAGAAATTTACGTAGTTTCTTCTTATTGTAAACTTAAAGTCTGTTTTGTTTAACAACACCACTAGAGAACATTGACTAATTAATCATTGACTATTGGATGTCTTCCATTAGCAGCAAGGTCTCTTTTATACACACTTTTCCAGAGTCCGGAAAGCATATACCACGACCTTTGATATACCAGTCGTGGAGCTTTAGTCGTGTCCACGAAGAGGATTTGATCCTACAACCAAGACACCACAGACGTGCGCTCCATCAATTGAGCCAGATCCACCTATCTTATCGTAAAGATTAATCGTTGGTAAAATACGGTTTCTGCTCCTGTAATTGCTGTTATTACCAATCCTAGGACGAGTATCAGTTTCCTTTTATGTACAAGTCTGTAAACACAATATCCGTTCAGTTTTATTGATGTTGAAGTGTACTATACGTAATTGTCTTTATAGTGCTGGAAATGATATATACAAAAGTAATATAATGTAATAATACTTCTGTTTTTGTCTTGTTAATTCTAGATGTTGTGGTACCAAAATATAAACGTAAATAAAATCAATCAAAATATTACTATTTTACGTTTATTTATCAATTATATTTGCACATTTCGGTTGATAGTTGTTTTCCCAAACATACAAATAATGCAAGAATTGTTATAAATCAAAATATTTTATATTATTTTGTTCCCTACAGTTGGCTTTTCTTTGAAATTATTATATTATTGTATATGTACTATGACTGCGACATATTTTGGTTACTTTAAACAGAGATACGTCTTTTACTAATGTGCTAAAGTTTTCGGCGACTTCATTTATAATGTTCAAAAGTCAGTATACTACAGGTTATGAATATTCTATTCAATGTTACTTTAATATCTCTTTATTATACTTAATCGCACCTTTGTAAATTGCTCTAAAACTAATTACTTGTTACAGCACGTATAGAGCTTAATGAATAGGTACGCAACTGTACGTATGTTATTCTCGTGATCTAATATAATGATTAGCATACATGGATACTGTCTTAACCCACGTTTCGTCTGCTTGGTCAAGTCAAAAAGTTTTCGTCGAATCAATGAAGCTTTTGCGTTTTAGTGTGGGCGAGACTAAAGATGGTATTACCAGCACGGAACTGTCCGTCCTGTCAGCATCCGCTGTTTAGTAGGACCGCTCGCTCTGTAGTTGGCGTGGCTCTGTATTTGATTTGTGTCAGTTCTAGAAACTATGTGAGTCGTGGATGAGGGACGACGACAGCGACAGCATCCCACCTCTTGTTGTCTGGCAGAGCTGCTACTACACGGCATGAAGAGAAGAGTGCTCCTGTCAATCCTGGTTCTGGGGGTGTTTGGAGTCCCCGCCCAGTTCAGACTGATGCAGCGGGGTCGACTACTCAGTCCGCTGTGGTATCCGTCATCTAAAGGTAAGTGAGTTTATTA
Organism: Gigantopelta aegis; assembly: GCF_016097555.1. Lineage (NCBI taxonomy): Eukaryota > Metazoa > Mollusca > Gastropoda > Neomphalida > Peltospiridae > Gigantopelta > Gigantopelta aegis. The sequence continues at coordinate 63,972,362 of NC_054708.1, read as the reverse complement.
GGGGAGGGGCGGGGGGAGGGGGTGAGTAGGATTTAGCTCAGTTGGATGAGTGCTCGCTTGAAGTGCTTACGTCGCACGATCGAACCACCTCGGTGGATCAGTTCAAATGATTGGGGTTTTTTCCCCGTTCCAATCAGTGCACCACACTGCTTAAAAGCCGTGGTATGTGCTTTCCTGTCTGTGGAAAAGTATATATAAAAGATATGAAAAGAAAATGTAGCGGGTTTCCTCTGAATTATCAAATGTCCGAATTACAAAATGTTTAACACCCAATAGCCGATGATTAATTAATCAATGTGCTCTAGTGGTGTCGTTGAACAAAATAAACTTCTTATTAGGGGTGTCACGAAGCACCGATTCTTCGATGTATCACGATACCACTGCTGAAGATACGATATACGATACCCTTGTTGGTGTATTAACACGTATTTTTGCCATGTATGTATTCCTATTTTAATTTCGTATCTATATTTTACTAACACCAACTGACATTAACAAATTATTTCCGTCAAAGAAATACAGTGAAGCGGGAGAGAGAATGTTATGTAACTGCTTATGTCAATATGTCTATGATAGATGTGGTATTTCTACACTAAAACTGTGTTCAATCAATGTTTTTCTTTCATCCTATTTCTATCTTACTTTGAAATCATTTCACCGTTCACCTTTCAAGTTTCAGTTTTTTGTTTTACGTAAAAAAACCACCGTGAATCAGAAATCGTGATACGTTATATCACATCGTGATACATATCGTATCGTGGGCTATGTATCGTGCTACGTATCGTACCGTGAGCTATGTATCGTAATACGTATCGTACAGTGAGCTATGTATCGTAATACGTATCGTACCGTGAGCTATGTATCGTAATAAGTATCGTACCGTGAGCTATGTATCATGATACGTATTGTATCGTGAGATATGTATCGTAATACGTATCGTACCGTGAGTTATGTATCGTACCGTGGGCTATGTATCGTGATGCGTATTGTATCGTGAGCTATGTATCATGAAACGTATTGTATCGTGAGATAGGTGTATCGCGACACCCCTAGAATTTATATACCGACGTTTGGTTCCAAGCGCGTTACCAGGTAAAATCCCCCTCTCCCTGCTCAAACAGATTTTTTCTTATATAATATCCGAGGGAGTATGACTCGACCCCCCCCCCCCCCCCCCCCGCCCCCATAAACTCGCCACAGTCTATCCCCCTTCCCTGCATAAATTCATACGTCTGATTGTAAATTCTACAAGAACGGATTTGCCAAGGGTTATTTTTGGCCAAGTAATTAATTTGTCTTTGTGTAAGGTGAGAGGTTTTGTTTATCAACGCGAGTTTCCTCTATAAGACTCATAGGTCAAAATTATCAAATGGTTAACATCTAATTAACCCGAGTACTGTGACTGTAAGAGGTTTAGACGGACATTTGGACGCGTATTTGGACGGTCCAAATGTCCGTCTAACTCTCTTACAGTCAGTACTCGGGCTAACATCCAATATATGATGATTTATAAATCAATGTGCTCTATTGGTTTCGTTAAACAAAACAAACTTTTTTAGTTTTGCATGTAATCGTTAATCTACGACTAAAAACTAAAGGTGGGCGCGCACGCACAAACACACACACACACACACACACACACGCACACACACACGCGCGCACACACACACACACATACACACACACACACACACTTCGGCTGCTACAAGTCTGAAACAGCATTACATTTGTCATTTGCTTCCTTATTAAAAACATTTGATTGTCACCTTTTGTATGTCGGAAGTATTCAACGAAAAGCCACAGGTCAGCAGACCCGTATCTAGCGGAGAAGGGGGGGGGGGGAGGGGGGTAGGGTATGTTAGTGGTTAGTGAACGAAGTCAGTACAATAGCGCGTCTTCCATTGGACAGTTAAACGCCGCTCTGTTGGTAGGAATCGGTGCTGGAATGGGAACCCAGTACCTACCAACATTAAGATAACTCGTTTAATCACTACGCCCTGGACAGACGTGTCATGCAAGAGTAGTGTTTTAATAGTGGTGGGTGTAGTTTTCAAAAGATCCACAAATATATGCCTATGTCCGCCTCTATTATTACCCCGATCCAAAGGACGCAAATTCACCAAAATGTGCGGATCTCCATACGATCTTCCTCCGTATATATACTACTCAAAAGAATTTAAGGGTCAGACGATATTTTCGACATTATTTTCTGAATGTCAATTATATTAGCTAGACCATAATGTCACACATGGTATTGTTCCATTTTGACGAAAGTGGGTCTAAGCAACCCATAAATGAATTAAAATCCACTGTCATTGACACTGTCGACTAGTTCTAATGGCAAAAACATGCTCACATTTGCACGTAAATTAGGGCGAAAGCGAAAGGTCTGCTAAGTGCCCATAACTTGCTTTTTCACAAAGCGCTTCATTTGCACGCTTTGCACGTGTATTCCATGTTCCCAATGCTGAATTTCCGTATAATTGGAGCTTGCGTTCGTGTACGGTGCACACTCCAAATTCGACAATGGAACGACGTCAACTGACTATCGAAGATCGAGGAAGGGCTATTGCTTGGCTTCAGGATGGCAATACGCAAAGAAATGTTGCTCTGAGACTTGGTGTCAGTCAGAGTGTCGTTGGCCGACTTTGGCAACGGTACCAAGCAACGAATTCTGTTCGAAATCGTCCACGTTCGGGAAGACCCCGAAGCACTACAAATAGAGAGGACCGCTACATCACCAATATGGCTCTACGTCAACGCACAACCACTGCACGCCGATTACGTGACAATCTGTGGACTGCGACTGGAACTCGAGTGTCTGATCAAAACATACGCAATCGTCTGAGAGCCAATAATCTACGCTGCCGTCGCCAGGCTGTTCGACCACCACTCCTACCACGTCACAGAACGGCCAGACGTCACTGGTGCACACTTCATCTGCGGTGGCAACGTGTTCAGTGGGGTCGAGTGATGTTCACTGATGAGTCCAGGTTTAGTCTCCAGTTCAACGACGGTCGGGTTCGTGTCTACAGATGTCCTGGGGAGCGCTTCGCTGACGTTAACGTTAGACAACGTCACCGGTTCGGTGGTGGCAGCGTCATGGTGTGGGGCGGCATCTCTATCCACCACAGGACCCCCCTCTATGTGGTGGATGTCAATCTGAATGGAATCCGCTATCTGAATGAGATTATCCGGCCGTTGGTTCTCCCAGGCCTTCAGCAGATTGGCGGCGGGGCAGTTCTGCAGGATGACAATGCCAGACCCCACCGCGCCAGGGTGGTAACGGACTTTCTCAGACAACAAGGTATCGCCAGGATGGATTGGCTAGCATATTCGCCTGACTTGGCCCCAATAGAGCACGCCTGGGACGAATTAGGCAGGAGAGTTCGGGATAACCATGCCCCTCCGGCAAACCTTCATGATCTGGGTCAACTTCTTATGGCAGAGTGGCAGGCCATTCCCCAAGAGTTCTTCAGACGTCTGATCAACAGCACGAGGCAACGATGTGTCGAGTGTATTCGCACCAGGGGTGGATTCACACACTATTAAACGAATGTTCTAATGTGTAAAATCCATGTTTGATAACCTTCAACTTTGACAGCATGTCATGTGACTTTCTTGTATACAGTGACGTTTATTTGTGGTTTTTTGTAAATATGGAACAATAAATAAAAAATTTGGTGTAGTTTACATCATCAATCTAATACACTCTGAAACTTATTTGGTTATACATTTTTGACCCTTAAATTCTTTTGAGTAGTATATTTAATTAATTTCACCTTATTTTCTTGCTTATATCCAATTAAGGTTCAAGCACGCTGTCCTGGGCACACACCTCGGCTATCTGGGCTATCTGTCCAGGACAGTGGGTTAATTGTTAGTGGTTAGTGACAGAGAAGAGGGTGTAGTGGTCTTACACCTACTCATTGGGTCGGCCGATACCGGGCTGCGAATCCTGTACCTACCAGCCTTATGCCCGATGGCTTAACCACGACACCACCGAGGCCGGTCGTATATATAATTACTTTAGACCTTAAACATGGTCCGTTGGCCTAATACACGGTGTAAACAGTCTTTACGATTTGGCAATTGAATCATCGCGTTACTCGAGAAAATAAATTATGAAATGTCACAAACAACTGGCCGGAGACCAATATTATACTGATGGAAAGAAATAGAGGATCATAGCAACTACAACCCAAAACTCCCAGTTCTTATCAGTAGCGGATCCAGAAGATCCATTTGGGGGGGGGGGGGGGGGGGGGGGGGGATGACATGAGGCGAAATGTCAAGAGAACTTTGGGAGAGGTTTGGAGGGAGGTGAAAATTAATATATAATAAAATTATAACTGTCGCAAAATTTAGTGGGGAGGGCGGGCCCCTGGGGACCCCCTAGATTCGCCTCTGTTTATTGTCAGTAGTTGATCCTGTTACAGGCATTCAGTTCTATTATCATCACCTTTAATCCCACGTAAGCCTGTCAACGTTGTATGAAATACAGCCATGGCTATAGTGTAGTACTAAATTAAATGCGGCCTACAATTCTATGTGTTCCCTCATTTCTTTCAATGCCTTACATCTAGAATAGATCATGGATTGTTTGTGTTGCATATTTCAAGTCTGTACTTTGGTAATAAAGATTACTACCAGTCAGGATATAGTTAATAACCTTGAGCACGAGAGGTTTAATTCCAGTATTGTGGAATATGAGAATAAAGCTATGCATAAACGTTAATCTCTTATGATGAGGCACATATGGATGAGACTTTAATACAATATCTGTCTGTCTGTCTAGGACGAAAAGTTAAAGATTGTTTTGTTTAACGACACCACTAGAGCATATTGACTTATTAATCATCGGCTATTTGACGTCAACATTTGGTAATTTTGACGTATAATCTTAGAGAAGAAACCCGCTACATTTTTCCATTAGTAGCAACTGATGTTTTATAAGCACCACCCCACAAACATGTTAGCACATACCACTGCCTTTGATATACCAGTCGTGGTGCATTGGCTGGAACGAGATATAGCCCAGTGGGTCCACCGACAGGGATCGATCCTAAACCATCAAGCGAACACTTTACCACTAGGCTACGTCCCACCCTTCCACATATAATGATGCACATTTATAAGCCGAGAGAGAGAGAGAGAGAGAGAGAGAGAGAGAGAGAGAGAGAGAGAGAGAGAGAGAGAGAGAGAGGGAGGGAGGGAGGGAGAGTGTGTGTGTGTGTGTGTGTGAGAGAGAGAGAGAGAGAGAGAGAGAGAGAGAGGAGAGAGAGAGAGAGAGAGAGAGAGAGAGAGAGAGAGAGAGAGAGAGAGAGAGAGAGATATGCACTTGCACTGTGACGAACATCCATAGGTGCAGCTATAAACCAAGTTTTATTGATGGGGCTGAATGTGAAACTTAACGTTGAGCTTCGCCTGAAGTGTAATTCCTATATGGGGAAACATCTGCAAGAAAGAACGTTAAAATTGCAAATTTGCCCATAATATATCACCCAGTTCTACTCAGCATCTACTGTGCATAGAAACAACATTTGGTCAGTTGTATGTATGTATGTATGTATGTATTGATGTGTGTATGTATGTATGTATGTATGTATTGATCTATGAATATCTATATATTGTGTATGTCGAGGTTGATTGTTACATACATAGATATTAACGCATTGGCGCAGGGGATTGTTACATACATAGATATTAACGCACTGGCGCAGGGGATAATTAAATTCTTTCTGGCCTCACAAATTATCCCATACCGTTGCTGGGACTCGAAGCTATGGCACCGAATCACCCGCAACTTGCAGACTGCAACGAAAGCTTTTGAGCTATTGAGGCATCCATAATATATTACCCAGTTCTACTTAGCATCTACTGTGCACTGAAACAACATTTGGTCAGTTGCAGGTACATATGTATGTATGTATGTAAGTTGATTTATGAATATCTATATATTGCATATATGTTTGTATGTATGTTTGTATGCATGCATGCGTGTGTGTGTGCATGTGTGTGTGTGTGTGTGTGTGTGTGTGTGTGTGTGTGTGTGTGTAAGTTAGTCTCCACGAGTACTCGGGCATATGCATAATGCTAATATCTTATTATCATCTAGTGTAAGTGTTGTGTACTCGGGTCCGGATCGAGTTTGACCATCGAGGCCCCAATGTATGTATGTACTATGTGTATGAATGAGATTTCTGAAATATATTTTCTAAAAAGTTTTGGTTTTTGTCGGATCTCGTTTGAGCTTGAAATGCACTTCTAGATTATTCTGGACCTATTTTAATTGCAGAAATCGTTGTTACACGTATAAAACATATTCTTTCTTTCAGATCACCTCGGCTTGTTATCCAGAAGAAGTGAAGACTCCAATGCATTCACAGAATCAGCATATAACAGTTTGAAATTGCGGACTCTTCTAAATATACTGAAGAGAAAGCCAAGCTATGGCATCCCAAGAGAAAATCATTCATTTCTGTTTGAAAGACAGCGTGAGAAGAAACTGGCGCGTGAGTGTGACGCCACCCGAATAACCCCGGCCCAGCTTCGCGAGTATCTCATGACCAGACGAATTTGCGGATTTAGGGTATCTTCTTTTCGTTTTGGACTGGGCGGAAGGAAGCGATGATAAGCCAGAAGGAAGTGACGATAGCGCGGAGTAATACTATTTTCAGTCATCAGTGTTTCAGAATATGTCCTGCTTGCAGTTAAAGACCGCAATCATATAGCATGTCTTGGGACAAATATTCCGGAGAGTTGGTCCAGAGCTGGCGTGCTTGAACCTTTAGTGGATGTAGGCATGTCAGATGGTTGATTTATCAGCTAAAATAGTTGAGCCCCAAAATACAGACAACAACAACGACAACGAAAAAACAACAACAAAAAGCTAATTAAAAATAAACACCAGGTTAACTTTTAACCAAATTTTATAAGACTTTCACCCCACCCACACATTTTATTTAATTAGATAAGGAAGGCAAGCATAAATAATGTGATTGTATGTACTTCCCATTTGATGTAGTTAATGATGACGTTAACGTAGAAAAAACATATATATAGATTTCATCAAGATCTAAACAGAAATACTTTCTCCAGTTATTCTCCAGATATCAAAAATAACTTTCCATTTTACAAATTAGCGTCTGCAAGACTAAAAAATCAATCAACTGAAGTTTGAAAAACAAACCTGTCTAGGTTTTTTGTTTCCTTTACCGATGGGACTTCACTAAATCCATTTTCTATAAATATACTATACGTTAATCATTTTAATATGTAAATTTGTATATAATGTGTTTTTCAGCTTGTAGAAAAAGGTCTCGAGCAATGTTTTATACTAAATGAGTCACCTTATTTAAATAAAGCATTATTATTGTTATTCGTATTCACTTCATTTAGAAATCGTGTATAAATTCCACCAGTATTCATTACTGACTAATCAATAATGTTCCAGGGAGAAACATCATTAAGGTAGTGGGTGGTGGTAGATACAGAAATAACTATTTCAGTCTACTTTGACTGCTGGGCATGATAAATGCAGATAAAACAAAATGCATTACGGTATTCTTATTTTATCGGTTGTAAATCTGGAAAATTACATTAAAGTTTTCTTGAACAGCCCTAAGGACTATTTTTTGTAAAAGCAACAGTAAGAAATAAAATTGCTTGCTTGAATCTCAGTTCGAAGTGAGCATGAAATTAAATAATGAGTATTAATACGAAATCAGCAACATCCAATGGACAAAATGACATGGTGGCAATTACCTACACATTTTTATATTGATGTTAATCATCAAGTCTTTCATGGACACCCACATATTGTTGTGGTGGGGTGTCTTTTATACATTCATTACCCGTCTGATGCGCGGTCAGTCTAGAATCGATCCCCGTCATTGGGCCCATTGAGCTATTTCTCGTTCCAGCCTATGCACCACGACTGGTATATAAAAGGCTGTTGTATGTGCTAACCTGTCTGTGTGATAGTGAATATAAAAGATCCCTTGGATCTACTAATGGAAAAATTTATAGGGTTTTCTCTCTAAGATTAATGTCAAAATTACCAAATATTTGACATCCAATAGCCGATGATTAATATATTAATGTGCTTAAGTGGTGTCGTTAAACAAAACAAACTTGAATTTGTTTTAATGTATTTAACTTTGACTGACACCCAAAGATCCGATGTATTTTTTTGTGGTGCGAAACAATATATATTACAGAATACACCAAAAAATGCAAAGTTCTCCCGTCCACCTGTCAATGACGTTTAAATTATGTTTTCAAAAGCAACAACGGCTTTTGGGCCCCCTCTATTAAAAAATTCTGGATCCGCGCCTGTAGTCTGACAAATACATGCATATACACTGGCGTACTGGCTCCCATTTCTGTCGGGGACAGGCTTATTTTGGCCCGAATTTACATTACTACCAAACAACTATATGGGGTTCCACACGAATCACTACGCATTTTTACACAGATTACAAATAATACTGTGAGTAGAATGATGGAAAGACGTGGTAAAGAAGATTCAAGCCACGACGTTTTTCCCGAACTTCTGCATCGTTTTTATTTTCCCCGAATGCGAAGATTTTTCTTTAGCACTGCAGGAGTGACACAGTTGACACCTCCGACACCCTGATCCCGTACGCTTATAAATTTAAAGGCACAGACCCCAGTTTCCACCCGTAAAAATGGACACTAAGTTTGGTTAAGTTACAAACCTGAAACATATTTGGATAATGTAACAAGAAAGTGAAACAAGAGTCTGTGAAGTTGAAACGATGAAATGCCGTTAAAAATAGACTAAAACTCTACTCCAAAACTGCTACTTTTCAGACACAAATCTTCGGTTGTACGGAAATGGATAAACTAAACAATAAAATATAGGTAAAGTTTGATTTTAGTGATTATAAACGGCTCTAATAGTTAAAAATATGCCTTTGTGTTTAAAAACTAGGGTCTGTCCCTTTAATTTACGTTGTAAATATACTGATGGAAAGAAATAAGAAAACACATAAATAGTAAAGGCAAATAGTATCTGCAACAAAATGCCTCATCCATAGTGTCGAGAAAGAAGTCGTCCGTCAGTCTCACATTACTGACGTTCAGTCTTACGTTACACGTGTACGTTATACTACCAGTTACTCTGCTACATTATTAGTGAATTACATGTTGTAGTGTTTTCCACATTAGAAAATATTTACAACATGAGGTTATTCCATGTTTTGATTGGTCCATGTTTCCACATACATGTACCCCTATTAAAGCTGCAGTCTCGAGTTCATTTTGAATATTTAAACATTTAAAATAGATCATTCACTGTAATGTTGCAGGCATGTGTGATTGTGGGTAATAGGTAGTTTGGTAGTCAAACGCCCCCACCCTTCACCCCGTCCTGCTCGAATGATTTAAAAAAAAAAAAAAAAAAATCAGGAGCCTGACCAGACCTCTCAAAAACCCTTCTTCGCCAGTCTATACCCTCCCCACCCAGCATAATTTTCAGCACACGCATAATTTCCTGCTTGTATTCTTCGTCATTCTATTCCTTGTTTTTAGTTTCTGTCTCAAATCAAGGCTATGCAGCTGGACGTAGTCCAGTGAAAAAGCGCTCGCCTGATGCACGGTCGGTCTAGGATCGATCCCTGTCAGTGGATCCGCTGGCCTATTTCTCGTTCGATCCAGTGCACCACGACTGGTATATCGAACGCCGTGGTAAAAGTTTGTTTTGTTTAACGACACCACTGGAGCACATTGATTAATTAATCATTAGCTATTGATGTCGAACATTTGGTAATTCTGACACGTAGTCATAAGAGGAAACCCGCTACAATTTTTCTAATGAAGCAAAAGGAATCTTTTATATGCACTTTCCCACAGACCGGAAAGCACATATCACGGCCCATGACGAGTTGTGGTGCATTGGCTGGAACGAGAAAACCCCAATGAGTTGAATGAATCCACTGACGTAGTTCGATCCTGCGACGCAAGCACCTCAAGCAAGCACTCAACAGAGTGAAAAAAAGTCTGTGGCGTTAAAACATAAAAATACACTCTAAAATAGACTAAAATTCGTCACCATAACCGTTACTTCTCAGAGGTTATATACTTTTTAGAATAAAAAAAGAAGCAATTTAGTGGTATTACAAACACCAGCTGGCCCGTGTTTGTAAAACTTTTATAGAGTCCAGACTCAATCTCTAATGACGTCACACTGATACAACTTGTATGGCGTTGTCATGACATTCATGTCTCAGACTCTATTAAAAGTCTTGAGTAGACTCTAATAAAAGTTTTATAAGCACCAACAACTTGGGTCCCGTATGCCCTTAAGATGATCTTAGCGCTAAAATCGCTTAGTAAAACGGGGCCCTCAGTGGTCTGGATGACCAAATACATTTTGGACTTACGGAAATGGATAATCTAAAGAATAAATGGTAGGAAATGTCTGATTCAAACTTGGGTCTGTCACTTCAAGATTTTGAATCGTAGCTGCTCTTAGGAACAGTCTAAGATCTTGTAAGCCAGTTTTTCTGTCATTCTGATAGTGTGGTATACACAGTGAGTGTATGAAAGACTCAAGTGGACATGTCCCTAGCGTTCCTGAAGCTTGTAGTTAGAACCAATCTCCATTCCCAACATGTTTCATGGTGTGATCGTCACCTAGGAGACGAGACAACGTCTGCAGCCGAATTTTGAAGTGGTCTGTGTGTACATAGGCGCCCTAAAACACAAACAACAAAATGTAATACTAGTTATTTTCATGCTCATATCGAATTAATGTTCAAACATGCTGTCCTGGGTACACACACATTGGCATAGCCAGATTATTTTTATTGGGGGCACCAATATTGGGGGTGGGGGTGTGGGTGTGGGGTGGAGGTGTGTGGGGTGTGTGTGTGCAACAACACTGTCTATGAAAGGTGGTGGGGGCAAAAATAAGGTATGATTGGGGGTGGGGGGCATGTCATCCAGCCCCCACTTTTGTCTACACTGGTGCACACATCTCGGCTATCTGGGATGTCTATTGTTCGTAGAAGTACAAACTTCATTTTAATTCCAAATATATGTTATTGTTGTTTTCTCAAACATACGAAATCATTGGAAGATAAAATCCAGTTGGGACTGCAACAAATACGATGATGACCAGAAACACAATGCATACAAACTGCTTAATTTAAACAAGAGAGTGTATTTAACATATAAGTTTATTCATTAAAAAGACTCTATCAGTTGTAAACATTCTACTCAGGACCATTTATTTAAATATCTCGGTTGTATGCCATGAATCAGTTGAAGGAATGAATGTTTTCTTTAACAAACACGGACAATGGTTAACTACCACAGAGATAACGACAGAGTTAACTACCACACAGATAACGACAGAGTTAACCCGCTGCCACCACCCAATGGGCTACTCTTTCTGATTAGCACAAATGGATCTGTCATATGCAGCACCCCAAAGACGGGATAGTAAATACCACAGTCTTTGTTATACCAGTTGTGAAGCACTGGCTGGAACGAGAAACAGCCTAATGGCGGGGATTGATCTTAGACCGACTGCGCATAAGGCAAGCGCTTTTTCCACAGGGCTACGTCCCGGTTCCAGCCGATAATAGGAGACAGAGAATGCTGAAATGTATGATGACATGTTGTGTGTCAGTACCTTTAGAAATCGAACGCCTCCATTGAGTTTGAACTGTTCTCGTCCGTGCAGCATTCGTCTGTTGTTGAAGACAGTCATATCACCAGGCTTCATCCTCATGGTTAGCTATAAACACATGACACACTCATCTTTAACTAAAATACACCATCATTCTCCGTAAAATACGTTCAAATTGTGCTAAACACATTGTATGTCGACTCCTATTTAACTACTAGTATCAACAACTCTCTTCCTTTCTTTTTTGCTCTCTCTCTCTCTCTCTCTCTCTCTCTCTCTCTCTCTCTCTCTCTCTCTCTCTCTCTGTGTGTGTGTGTGTGTGTGTGTGTGTGTGTGTGTGTGTAGGTGTATAATGTGTATGAGTATATTACACCATTACATATATACTCTATGTTTGTTGTGACATAAAATAATTGGTACAAATATTATGACTGCAGGTATGCTTTTAGAAATTGTTTTACCAAGTTGGGCGAATCTCGAACAGCTCTAGCAAATGCTCCATATGCTTTGTAATACGTCTCCACATTTTCCTGGAGAAAAAAAAAATCAACAATATAATTACTGGTCATCTTAATTTAACAGGAATTTGTTTCAGAAAGAAATACAGATTTATATTCAAGGGACCATATAAGTCTTTTTAATTATCCCTTCGTGTCCGGTACGGCCGTTACAAGTGCACTGTCTCACCTACCTCGTTTACAGTAAGCGGCGCTTCGAAGGCCGGTGCCCAGTTTACGCGTACTATCTGAAGTAAAAACAAAGCAATATGTATTTTCATAAGTATAAACCATGTTGAATACGCTTCTAGTTTCTTCCAAGTTGATAGTATGATAATTATATAGTTCCACTTATGTGGACCCAGTGAGTTATTGCCAATTCCAGTCAGCGCTTCACAAATGGTAGCCAATATGAGTGGCTATTGTAACTGCCACCCTGACTGTGGTACAGTGCCTATGTGGTAGCAGTAGTTTCTCCCCTCTAATGCTCTAGATGAAGTACCTTGATGCTATGTCTGACAATAAACATTCCTTTTTCCAGTATTCTTCTTGTTCATCTTCTCCTTCTTGTTGTTCAACTTCTCCTTCTCCTCCCAATTCTTCTCCTCCTCCTCTCCTTTTTGTTCCCCTCCTCCCCTTCACCCCATCCTCCCCTTCTCCCCCCCCCCCCCCCCCAGCCTCACCTTCTTCTGCTGCGCCTCCTTCTCCTCCCCTCCACGTGCCAAGTTGTCCAGGGTCAGCTAAAGGGATTATACCCTCACCTTATTTTTGGTTAAAGAATCAATTTTGCCTTTGTATCAGATACGGAATGTAGTTTATCGATGCCACCAAACTACATTACATTAATGTTGTACCCCTCCCCACTCATAAATGCTAGATCCGCGCCTATATGTGATCATAAATACTTTGGCTTTCTCTCGATGTAAAACATTTCATAAACCCGTTTCATACATTTCGTACAGAACAGAATAGAACTTTATTTACACTCAGATCACCATAAGGTGATACATGGAGATGATTTACAAACATTTTGTGCAGCTGCAGTAAAACAAAAACAGTACAATAAACTATAGAACAGTATAAAATATCTTATATAATTACCATAATTCAACATATATATTTTTTCAAACATATCTTTAAAGACAGAGTTAATATCTGTAATATATATATATATAAAAAAAATTCAGTTACAGAAATAGTTTAATACATTTGCAACAAAATATATTTTATAGTGTAATACATATACAGTAATTCGAAACATCTACTTTTCAAAAATATCTTTGAATACAGAATTAATATTATCAATAAAAAGACATCGTTTTTTTTAGTAACAGATACTTTTGGAGAAGTAAAGAGTTGTTTCCATTTCATAGTGTTTGGCCTAATACTGTAGTATTTACCTATGTATAATTTCCTTTTATTATCAAAATGTGGACACTGAAAAAGATAGTGAAATTCATCACCTAGATTAGTGTTATATAGAGGACATAGTCTGTCTTTTCGTTCAACATTTTGTCATCTCTCAGTTTCAATAGGTAAAAAATGATTACTTGTTCGGCACACAGTCTTATATAATAATCTTCATTTACCACACTGAAACAATTTTGCAACATGGACTACAATACAGATATGGTAAACAAAGGACATGGTAAACTACAGATATGGTAAACTACAGATAGTGAATCATGACCAGAGTTCAGCCAGACCGACCAGAAAAACGTCCGCTAGACTGGTTTATACGCTTCACGGTAAACCAAATAGCAACGTCGAGAACCAATCAAATAGTTCGAGAACGTTAGCGAAACGTTCGTTGGCTGAACTTGGGGCTAGTGTTCAAATGATAAGCTACAGACACAGTACACTACAGACACTGCCAACACAAACACGTCATTACCTCTTCGTTGTGATTCAGGACGATGTGTGGTTGTTGGCGGGTCAGATGAACTGGCAGCTCTCTACAAGAATAACCCAGACGGGAACAAACATAAGGTACTGTCATGTTTAAAATGGCACAACTAAAAAAAAAAAAATAATAAAAAAAAAAAAAAAATCTAAAATGTATCTTAACTGATATATAATATGAAAGATAAATAGGCCCTATTCAAATATAATTACACATACAAAACTCCAAACACACACACGCACGCGTGTGCGCGCGCGCGCACACACACACACACACACACAAGAAAACCCCAAACAAACAAACCCAAACCCAACAAAAGTAAACAAAACAAACAAACAAACAAACAAAAAACAAAATTGTTGTTGTTGTTGTTACTGAAAGTGTTCTAGTACGAACCTGTCGTAATGAATCTTCTGGAAGGATGCCGGGATTTGAACCAGAGACCGGAACTCCTCTGGATGGGTAACTTTGAACTGCTGAGCCACTTGGAAGACATCTAGGAACGTACTTTCTCCCCCTACCACGCAGTCATCAAACCTGACAGAATCAAGTGTTCGTTATCATACACGTAAGCAACAAGTAGTTATGTAAGTTAATAACAAGACATCAAATGTTCGTTATCATAAAGTACGTAACAAGTAGTTCTGTAAGTTAATAACAAGACATCAAGTGTTCATTATCATACACGTAAGTAATATTGCAATAAGTTTATTTATTGGTTGGGATGCTTTTTGGATGGTTGGTTGATTGATTGACTGACTGACTGACCGACTGACCGACTGACTGATCGATCGATCCTGGATCCACTAATGAAATACAATGTTTTTACTAATAATGGGAGATAATACAACCGGCAAAATTGATCCCCAAACATTCACACTTACATGTTCTAACGTCAAGCCTAACATGCCAACCCTACGTACCATAGTTCTGCATCTCACTATATTGTCAGGATGTCTGGCCCCGACTCGAAGCTTTAATAAAATATCGCCGCTACAAATAGCATGTAGATAAAATATAAAGACCGCACAAATCTTGATTTTTAATAATTATAACATTTAAGATTTACCAGCACGTGTAGGACTTTTAAAGTTTTATCGGAACGTGCAGGACTTTTGAAGTTTTATCGGAATCTGCAGGACTTTTGAAGTTTTATCGGAACCTGCAGGACTTTTAAAGTTTTATCGGCACCTGTAGGACTTTTAAAGTTTTATCGGAACGTGCAGGACTTTTGAAGTTTTATCGGAACGTTCAGGACTTTTGAAGTTTTATTGGAACGTGCAGGACTTTTGAAGTTTTATGAGCACGGTCACTGCTCTCTGAAAGACAATTATTGGTCGGAGAAGTAAAATTGCAATCAAGCAGCCTCATACAAATACCCCCCCCCCCCCCCAAAAAAAAAAAAAAACCCCACAAAAAACCCCACCCCACGCATCTTCGCTCTGTCAACCCGGCACGCTGAGGTAAATGTATTCCTCATGCTGCGCTCACCATGACCTTGACCCTACCAACCTGACAGCGTGCAGGAGCTGGAGCCCCGGCGGTGACTCGTAGTACACGAGATCCATGTGAAGGTCAAGGTGAACGTCTGAGTAAGCCACGTTGATAGGCTTCGGAGCGGCGACCACTTCAAATATCTGAAAAAAGATGTCGCCTAATATAGATAGATCTACAGACAGACAACACATTTGACGTTTGGTAGGTTCTGTTGGTGTATACCACCAAATCAAACAGACAACAATAGTAGCATGTGTGGTTTTAACACAGTGTAGTTTTTCTTTGAATGTAAATGAAGTAACAGAAGTCACAAGTTTGTGATGTAGTTTCTTGTATTTTACTTTCCAACATTAAACATTATTAATAAGTCACCAACATGGTGATACGTATAAAATATATAAATCTAAGCTCTTAGGTGAACGACAGAGTTGACACTGCGACTGAGACCTCAAGTGTCTTCCCTTGGGTCTCACCTTCTTGGTCTATCTCTGGGTCTCTATATAGGTCTGTCCTTGCGTCCATTTTAATAGGATCCGGCTCAAATGATTACATCTTAATATTCCTTGGGAATTCATCACATTGTCACATGCTAAATTGTAATCGCTGACTGATGACATAATAATTAATAGGTATGTTTGTTGGCAGACCGGGTATCGGCTGGGGGCATCAATTAAAAATCCGCAGTGTCTTGATGGCTGTGATTTAGTTTCAGACTAATTGGTCTGATTGCTAGCCCCTAAGTAACTAAAGTCTAAGTTATTGCATAATCGACAGGTGACACCCTAACAACCAATTGAAACGTATATGAACGCTAAAAATATATAACGTACATTTGAATATAGTTGTAAATGTTACAGATGCACACTAAAAATATATAACGTACATTTGAATATAGTTGTAAATGTTACAGATGCACACTAAAAATATATAACGTACATTTGAATATAGTTGTAAATGTTACAGATGCACACTAAAAATATATAAAGTACATTTGAATATAGTTGTAAATGTTACAGATGCACACTAAAAATATATAACGTACATTTGAATATAGATGTAAATGTTCCACTTTGACAATATCGCACACTTGTGCAGGGAATTGTGTAGGGAAGGTCAAGAGAGAAGTTTCTAGAAAATCGAATTATGCCTCCCCAAATAATGGGCCCAAAAAATAAAGAAAAAAGAGGAAAATTCGCTTTGATCATGGGGAAGGGTTCGACACCCCCCCCCCCTCCTTCCCCGGACACGCTCACGCTTAGTGGTAGTTAATACATTTGATAAGTTCTAGGTAGAATCCCTCTCCTCACTCCACTCTATCATCAACGTGGTCGTCAGCATCATCATCATCATAATCCATCGCTTCACATCATTATAACCAGAAAACTTACCTTTAATCAATAATATTCCAGAATGTTCACTTTCAAACAGTAAAACAATCGCTATATTACTGATGGATGACTATTATATGTCAGACGAATAACCGTATCTTGTTTTACACAATTAGTGAATTTTTTGTTATTGCATATACTATAGATAAACAATATGATTTGGCTCAATTGCTAGTTATTCCAACTGTTGCACTGTATCGTTATGAATCCAATCAATATACATGTACTTACTTCGCCATAAATAGTATTTTCTATATATGGCCATATTCGTTTAGCAACCTGAAATATAAAAAAACCGGGATAAAATAACGGCTTAGTAACAAGATCTAAAAGTAAAAGTATTAAATAAACAGCATAACGATGCAAATTACAGTGCAGGGCCTTGTTTTACGAAGTGATCTTAGGGCTAAGATCATTTTACGTGCATCAGGTAGTTAAGCACTTAAGGTGATCTTAGCACTAAGATCGCTTCATAAAACGGGGCCCTGGTCATGACTGATGTTGGGGTTATAGCTATTTTGTGGTGTGATGTGGTTCTTTAGTGGATGGTCTTTAAGTGTTAGGTGGGGTTCTATAACATACACACACGAAAAGGTAAAGGTATTGACTCGTAACGTTTCCTTCATTTTAAAATCATTGAAAGTGCAAACACTCTCCCTCTGGTACCGCCCCTGGTTTAGTGTACACTCACCTGGGTTACTTTATCTTCCTTTAGAGGTACTTTCTTCAACAGACAAAGACCATAGACATTGATATTCGTCAAAAAACTGGAAAACATTTCAAAAAACGAATCGTACAGGATTTATGTTATTGTTCAAATAAATATGTTTCGGAAGAGATATTTAAATAATATATATATATGAAAAAAAAATTGATTAAGAAAATCACACACAAAACCTCATTGTCAGTTGTCTACAGCATCGCACCACAAAAAACAACATTTAATATTTATGATAATTTACGTAAGTATATCTTTTATTCAAGTTTATGAAAATCACAAAATGCTACTAGTGAAATACGTCGCGTAATAATATACTATACCTCAAAAGTCCTTTATCGGAGTTAATGATTTCTTCAAAATACATTTCTGGTATTTTCTGGAAAAGAAATCACATTAAAAATGTAAACTAATATTTCATGATTATTATTATCATTAGGCCTATTATTATTATTATTACTGTACTCCTAATTTGTGCAAAACGTTTATTTTAAATTTGTAAGTATTAATATGTACTTTCTCAAAGACAAGACAGCTCATTATTTATTTCGCTAAATCAGATTGTGGGTCACACTAGGGGAGCAATTAACAATTACAGCGACTCCTGGCAGCAGAGACATGAAAGGTGGAATTTCAGACGGAGATGAATTAAACATCTTGTTGATTGTGGAGTGACTGGACATGCCAAAACCTTTGGTAGCCCGGCGGACTACCGGGGTTAAACAACTGGTAGTCCGAGTGAGAATTCGATAGCCAAAACACCCCGGGCTACCGCTAAAGTCGAGCCCTGTCATACCACGGCCTGTGAACAGGCAGATGTACCCCCAAGCGAGTATTTTATTACTAAAGTACAACCTGCCTCTAGTTAACTGCTGTTACAACTTCAATAACCTAGTGATCGTCCAGTGGTCGATTATAATAGAAAATTGATCGGTTCGGCTCTACCGATGTAATGATCGATTGTGAAAATTCATAATCGATTGTCGCGGGAAATGTTAAGAATAATTGTTCCTTCAATGTAGACGATGGAACTGATGTAACTATGATGGGATTGGTGTTGGTTGCTTCACGTGTACTTAAAGAAAAATTTATTAAATAGTTACTAACGGTAAAATTACCGATTTAATGGATTTATTCCAAATGAACACGACACAAAGTGCATGGTCTTTACAGTTCAAATCCTTCTTATGTTCATATAATTCTATCCGATTGTGTAATCGAAAGTTGATCGGTTGGTGAAAATCGATTATGACCGATGATTGATAATGAAATTGCAATCGATTTCCGACAATACAACAACCATAGGCTATCAGCCCATTCTTCAGAACAGAACAGAACCAAACAGAATTTTATTTCACTCAAAGCCATCATCCGGTGGCATCAGTGGAGTACATTATATGCATTATACATACATAAACACGCATACGTTAAGTGACAAAGTACGATTCAAACGGTTACGAAATCTGTATACATTATTACAATGTGATTACACAATACATTTACCTTTGTCCAGCAGTTTTCGTCTAATCTCGTGTCCTGATATCGGCGATTCAGGGCCTCCTGGGAGTAGTCACATTGCCAGAGGAGGGAGGCGGGGACTTCTCCGCGGTGTTCACACTCCCCTCCCCAGATTAAGTGTAAAGTATTTCCTGATAATTAAAGAAAATCACATCAAGAACGTTTATTCGTGTACAATGATGTTTGCACTTCAGTAGAAAGAAGTTCAAACAAGAACAATATAATTTTTAAAAGAAAGAAAAAAAGGGGGATTAATTAAGTTCTAAATTAATGTTTTCACATCTGCTGGGTCTACTGTAGTAATGTTGTTGTTGTGGGTTTTTTTGTGTGTGTGTGGTTTTGTTTGTTTGTTTGTTTGTTACCTGTTTGTTTTTGTTTGTTGTTTTGTTTATTGTTGTTGTCGTTTTTGTTTGTTTGTTGTTGTTTATTTTTTGTTGTTAGTTTTGTTTTGTTGGGGGTTTTTGTTGGGGTTTTTTGGTGTTTTGTTTTTTGTTGGGTTTTTTGGGGGAGGCGATTGCCAATATATTTAGACATATTAGTTTAATTCATTCTGTTTAGAAAGATATCCGACTGGTAGCTCACCATGACCCTAAAACTAACACTGACCCTAAAAATTGAACTAGAGGGGTGATCATTAACCCCCAAGACGAATGAGTTAAAAATGCAGACGCGTGTGCAGGGATTTTAGCAGGTATGTGTGTGTGTGTGTGTGTGTGTGTGTGTGTGTGGCAAGCGAAGTTTATAGAGGGTAGAGTCATTCTCCCCCAGAAAAACATTTAAAAAACGACCCCGCCCCACCCCCGGACACGCTCCTTAAATGCTATACAATTGAGTAATCAACATCACTAGGCCTACTAAAAAAAAAACTTGATTGATAGATCCGCTGTCTTCTACTACAACCTGTTATCTTATTTCTAATGAGGGGGGGGGGGGGGGGCGGCGGAACGTAGCCCAGTGGTAAAGCGTTCGCTTGATGCTCGATCGGTTTGGGATTGATCCCCGTGGGTGGACCCATTGGGCTATTTCTCGTTCCAGCCAGTGCAGCACGACTGGTATATCAAAGGCCGTGGTATGTGCTATCCTGTATGTGGGAAAATGCATATAAAAGATCCCTTGCTGCATTAGAATTTTTTAAGCGGGTTTCCTCTCTATGACCATGTGTTTGACATCCAATAGCCGATGATTAATAAATCAATCATGTGCTCTAGTGATGTCGCTAAACAAAACAAAGTTCTTATTTCTAATGAGAAATACACTTTCTCCACCCACCCACCCTCACAATTTGAGACAGTCCTTTATAATGGCCGGAGCTAGTGAGGGAGGGCAAGGAAGCAGTTGCCCCCTCAAAAATGGTTTTACTGACTATTGATATTGACGTTTTAAGTATGTACCGGCCTCGTTGACGTCGTGGCAGGCCATCGGTCTACAGGCTGGTAGGTATTGGGTTTAGATCCCAGTCGAGGCATGGGATTTTTAATCCAGATACCGACTCCAAACCCTGAGTGAGTGCTCCGCAAGACTCAATGGGTAGGTGTAAACCACTTGCACCGACCAGTGATCCATAACTGGTTCAACAAAGGCCATGGTTTGTGCTATCCTGCCTGTGGGAAGCGCAAATAAAAGATCCCTTGCTGCCAATCGGAAGAGTAGCCCATGTAATGGCGACAGCGGGTTTCCTCTCAAAATCTGTGTGGTCCTTAACCATATGTCTGACGCCATATAACCGTAAATAAAATGTGTTGAGTGCGTCATTAAATAAAACATTTCTTTCTTTTTTCTTTTAAGTATGTAACCTTCCTGAAATGACTTCAAACTGGTATTTCAGAGACTGTAGATTTCACATTTTCCTGGGAAAATGCCCCCGGACCCACTAGTGTCTTGCGCCTTCCATACTCCTTCGTTCCAAAAACCCCCCCCCCCCCCCCCCCCCCCCCCCTCCACACACACACAAAATCCTAAGTACGGCCCTGTTTATTAAGGGTCTTTTTTACCTTCACCTTGACCGCAGTCGACTTTGTTGGAGAGTCGTATAGTAAATAGCCCACTGGCGATGAGTCGGAGGACATAAAAGCTTGATAATGGTGTAATATTTTGTGACAATTAAATGTTTATCATATGTAAATTTTGTCATCAAACAACAACATAATAAATTAGTTTTGTGTAAAATTTCAACGTTTTATGTTACAAACTTTTTCGTCTAATTAACTTCAAAGTGACGTGTGTATGCAGAGGAGGGTTGTTATTTTGTGGGTTTTGGTGTTGTTTGGGGTTGGGTTTTTTTTAATGCTCCAAGAAAATTAATTTGTTTAATGTATAGAGCATGACCCGACCCCCCTAAAAATCGATCGACACAGACTTGATAACCACCACCCCACTTCTCCTGCACAATTTCCTGCAAACGTGCCTAAATCACCCGGTACATACTTTTAATTCCACGTATTTCTAACCTTTAACAGTGACTTGGTGTAGGTGGACGACTGTGGGAATAGATGCCACGTCGAAGATTTTCTGTCCGCTATCTTTTTGTTTACAGTCGTCACAGTGGCAGTTGTGTCGCAGCCATACGCTGTGATATCTAGAAACAACAACGAAAGAGAGGGCCTCGTAAGTTGGATAACTTGTGCCCAATCCATTTGTACCTTATATGCAATAAAATATGTTTCAATCAAACAACAATTTAAGAAGATGAAGAAGAAGTAGAAGAAAAAGAAGAAGAAAAAAAGAAGAAGAAGAAGAAGAAGAAAGAAAGAAACGGTGACTGTACTAATGATAGTGTCAGACTGCCAACTGTCACGCCGGAGTTGGCCAACACGCCGATCTATCGACTTCTACGACTGTCCATGCAGATGCTAGTCTAAGCACTCGATTCTCGTCACGAGTATACAAAACCTACAACCGATTAGTTTTTAATCCAAGTGCACCTGTCGTTGGTCGAGAGTAGGTGGAAATTAATTACAACGCAAGTGTCGAGTTTGTCAACTCCGTCGTGTCAGTTGGTAGTCTGAGAAAAGCATTACACATACAACTCCCAAGCTATTATACCATCAACAAAAGATTCGTTTATTTTAATAAACATTATTTTAACAAAAAAACCAACACCTAAAGTTTTTTTAATCATCGGATATTAAATAGTACTGTAAATGTGGCACTTGGTCTACAGAAGAAATCCGGGAACGCCACGTAAGTCATTTTTCCTAGCTACATCGAGGCTACGATTGGAAACAGACCATCTGCCCTCATTTCCAACTGCCACCCCAGTCGTGTCCGACTAGCTACATCGAGACTACGATTGGAAACAAACCATCTGCCCTCATTTCCAACTGCCACCCCAGTCGTGTCCGACTAGCTACATCGAGACTACGATTGGAAACAAACCATCTGCCCTCATTTCCAACTGCCACCCCAGTCGTGTCCGACTAGCTACATCGAGACTACGATTGGAAACAAACCATCTGTCCTCATTTCCAACTGCCACCCCAGTCGTGTCCGACTAGCTACATCGAGGCTACGATTGGAAACAGACCATCTGCCCTCATTTCCAACTGCCACCCCAGTCGTGTCCGACTAGCTACATCGAGACTACGATTGGAAACAAACCATCTGCCCTCATTTCCAACTGCCACCCCAGTCGTGTCCGACTAGCTACATCGAGACTACGATTGGAAACAAACCATCTGCCCTCATTTCCAACTGCCACCCCAGTCGTGTCCGACTAGCTACATCGAGACTACGATTGGAAACAAACCATCTGCCCTCATTTCCAACTGCCACCCCAGTCGTGTCTGACTAGCTACATCGAGACTACGATTGGAAACAAACCATCTGCCCTCATTTCCAACTGCCACCCCAGTCGTGTCCGACTAGCTACATCGAGACTACGATTGGAAACAAACCATCTGCCCTCATTTCCAACTGCCACCCCAGTCGTGTCCGACTAGCTACATCGAGACTACGATTGGAAACAAACCATCTGCCCTCATTTCCAACTGCCACCCTAGTCGTGTCCGACTAGCTACATCGAGACTACGATTGGAAACAAACCATCTGCCCTCATTTCCAACTGCCACCCCAGTCGTGTCGGACTAGCTACATCGAGACTACGATTGGAAACAAACCATCTGTCCTCATTTCCAACTGCCACCCCAGTCGTGTCCGACTAGCTACATCGAGACTACGATTGGAAACAAACCATCTGCCCTCATTTCCAACTGCCACCCCAGTCGTGTCGGACTAGCTACATCGAGACTACGATTGGAAACAAAACATCTGCCCTCATTTCCAACTGCCACCCTAGTCGTGTCTGACTAGCTACATCGAGACTACGATTGGAAACAAACCATCTGCCCTCATTTCCAACTGCCACCCCAGTCGTGTCCGACTAGCTACATCGAGACTACGATTGGAAACAAACCATCTGCCCTCATTTCCAACTGCCACCCCAGTCGTGTCCGACTAGCTACATCGAGACTACGATTGGAAACAAACCATCTGCCCTCATTTCCAACTGCCACCCTAGTCGTGTCCGACTAGCTACATCGAGACTACGATTGGAAACAAACCATCTGCCCTCATTTCCAACTGCCACCCTAGTCGTGTCGGACTAGCTACATCGAGACAACGATTGGAAACAAACCATCTGCCCTCATTTCCAACTGCCACCCTAGTCGTGTCGGACTAGCTACATCGAGACAACGATTGGAAACAAACCATCTGCCCTCATTTCCAACTGCCACCCTAGTCGTGTCGGACTAGCTACATCGAGACAACGATTGGAAACAAACCATCTGCCCTCATTTCCAACTGCCACCCTAGTCGTGTCCGACTAGCTACATCGAGACAACGATTGGAAACAAACCATCTGCCCTCATTTCCAACTGCCACCCCAGTCGTGTCCGACTAGCTACATCGAGACAACGATTGGAAACAAACCATCTGCCCTCATTTCCAACTGCCACCCTAGTCGTGTCTGACTAGCTACATCGAGACTACGATTGGAAACAAACCATCTGCCCTCATTTCCAACTGCCACCCCAGTCGTGTCTGACTAGCTACATCGAGACTACGATTGGAAACAAACCATCTGCCCTCATTTCCAACTGCCACCCTAGTCGTGTCCGACTAGCTACATCGAGACTACGATTGGAAACAAACCATCTGCCCTCATTTCCAACTGCCACCCTAGTCGTGTCCGACTAGCTACATCGAGACTACGATTGGAAACAAACCATCTGCCCTCATTTCCAACTGCCACCCTAGTCGTGTCCGACTAGCTACATCGAGACTACGATTGGAAACAAACCATCTGCCCTCATTTCCAACTGCCACCCTAGTCGTGTCCGACTAGCTACATCGAGACTACGATTGGAAACAAACCATCTGCCCTCATTTCGAACTGCCACCCCAGTCGTGTCGGACTAGCTACATCGAGACTACGATTGGAAACAAACCATCTGCCCTCATTTCCAACTGCCACCTCAGTCGTGTCCGACTAGCTACATCGAGACTACGATTGGAAACAAACCATCTGTCCTCATTTCCAACTGCCACCTCAGTCGTGTCCGACTAGCTACATCGAGACTACGATTGGAAACAAACCATCTGCCCTCATTTCCAACTGCCACCCCAGTCGTGTCCGACTAGCTACATCGAGACTACGATTGGAAACAAACCATCTGCCCTCATTTCCAACTGCCACCCTAGTCGTGTCCGACTAGCTACATCGAGACAACGATTGGAAACAAACCATCTGCCCTCATTTCCAACTGCCACCTCAGTCGTGTCGGACTAGCTACATCGAGACTACGATTGGAAACAAACCATCTGCCCTCATTTCCAACTGCCACCCTAGTCGTGTCCGACTAGCTACATCGAGACTACGATTGGAAACAGACCATCTGCCCTCATTTCCAACTGCCACCCTAGTCGTGTCTGACTAGCTACATCGAGACTACGATTGGAAACAAACCATCTGCCCTCATTTCCAACTGCCACCCCAGTCGTGTCGGACTAGCTACATCGAGACTACGATTGGAAACAGACCATCTGCCCTCATTTCCAACTGCCACCCCAGTCGTGTCCGACTAGCTACATCGAGACTACTCAGTCGTGTCGGACTAGCTACATCGAGACTACGATTGGAAACAAACCATCTGCCCTCATTTCCAACTGCCACCCCAGTCGTGTCGGACTAGCTACATCGAGACTACGATTGGAAACAGACCATCTGCCCTCATTTCCAACTGCCACCCCAGTCGTGTCGGACTAGCTACATCGAGACTACGATTGGAAACAGACCATCTGCCCTCATTTCCAACTGCCACCCCAGTCGTGTCCGACTAGCTACATCGAGACTACGATTGGAAACAGACCATCTGCCCTCATTTCCAACTGCCACCCTAGTCGTGTCCGACTAGCTACATCGAGACTACGATTGGAAACAGACCATCTGCCCTCATTTCCAACTGCCACCCCAGTCGTGTCGGACTAGCTACATCGAGACTACGATTGGAAACAAACCATCTGCCCTCATTTCCAACTGCCACCCCAGTCGTGTCGGACTAGCTACATCGAGACTACGATTGGAAACAAACCATCTGCCCTCATTTCCAACTGCCACCTCAGTCGTGTCCGACTAGCTACATCGAGACTACGATTGGAAACAAACCATCTGTCCTCATTTCCAACTGCCACCTCAGTCGTGTCCGACTAGCTACATCGAGACTACGATTGGAAACAAACCATCTGCCCTCATTTCCAACTGCCACCCCAGTCGTGTCCGACTAGCTACATCGAGACTACGATTGGAAACAAACCATCTGCCCTCATTTCCAACTGCCACCCTAGTCGTGTCCGACTAGCTACATCGAGACAACGATTGGAAACAAACCATCTGCCCTCATTTCCAACTGCCACCTCAGTCGTGTCGGACTAGCTACATCGAGACTACGATTGGAAACAGACCATCTGCCCTCATTTCCAACTGCCACCCTAGTCGTGTCCGACTAGCTACATCGAGACTACGATTGGAAACAGACCATCTGCCCTCATTTCCAACTGCCACCCTAGTCGTGTCTGACTAGCTACATCGAGACTACGATTGGAAACAAACCATCTGCCCTCATTTCCAACTGCCACCCCAGTCGTGTCGGACTAGCTACATCGAGACTACGATTGGAAACAAACCATCTGCCCTCATTTCCAACTGCCACCCCAGTCGTGTCCGACTAGCTACATCGAGACTACGATTGGAAACAAACCATCTGCCCTCATTTCCAACTGCCACCCCAGTCGTGTCCGACTAGCTACATCGAGACTACGATTGGAAACAAACCATCTGCCCTCATTTCCAACTGCCACCCCAGTCGTGTCCGACTAGCTACATCGAGACTACGATTGGAAACAAACCATCTGCCCTCATTTCCAACTGCCACCCCAGTCGTGTCCGACTAGCTACATCGAGACAACGATTGGAAACAAACCATCTGCCCTCATTTCCAACTGCCACCCCAGTCGTACCAACTGCCACCCCAGTCGGACTAGCTACATCGAGACTACGATTGGAAACAGACCATCTGCCCTCATTTCCAACTGCCACCCCAGTCGTGTCGGACTAGCTACATCGAGACTACGATTGGAAACAGACCATCTGCCCTCATTTCCAACTGCCACCCCAGTCGTGTCCGACTAGCTACATCGAGACTACGATTGGAAACAGACCATCTGCCCTCATTTCCAACTGCCACCCTAGTCGTGTCGGACTAGCTACATCGAGACTACGATTGGAAACAAACCATCTGTCCTCATTTCCAACTGCCACCCCAGTCGTGTCCGACTAGCTACATCGAGACTACGATTGGAAACAGACCATCTGCCCTCATTTCCAACTGCCACCCCAGTCGTGTCCGACTAGCTACATCGAGACTACTCAGTCGTGTTGGACTAGCTACATCGAGACTACGATTGGAAACAAACCATCTGCCCTCATTTCCAACTGCCACCCCAGTCGTGTCGGACTAGCTACATCGAGACTACGATTGGAAACAGACCATCTGCCCTCATTTCCAACTGCCACCCCAGTCGTGTCGGACTAGCTACATCGAGACTACGATTGGAAACAGACCATCTGCCCTCATTTCCAACTGCCACCCCAGTCGTGTCCGACTAGCTACATCGAGACTACGATTGGAAACAAACCATCTGCCCTCATTTCCAACTGCCACCCCAGTCGTGTCCGACTAGCTACATCGAGACTACGATTGGAAACAAACCATCTGCCCTCATTTCCAACTGCCACCCCAGTCGTGTCGGACTAGCTACATCGAGACTACGATTGGAAACAAACCATCTGCCCTCATTTCCAACTGCCACCCCAGTCGTGTCCGACTAGCTACATCGAGACTACGATTGGAAACAAACCATCTGCCCTCATTTCCAACTGCCACCCCAGTCGTGTCTGACTAGCTACATCGAGACAACGATTGGAAACAAACCATCTGCCCTCATTTCCAACTGCCACCCCAGTCGTGTCTGACTAGCTACATCGAGACAACGATTGGAAACAAACCATCTGCCCTCATTTCCAACTGCCACCCCAGTCGTGTCCGACTAGCTACATCGAGACTACGATTGGAAACAAACCATCTGCCCTCATTTCCAACTGCCACCCCAGTCGTGTCGGACTAGCTACATCGAGACTACGATTGGAAACAAACCATCTGCCCTCATTTCCAACTGCCACCCCAGTCGTGTCGGACTAGCTACATCGAGACAACGATTGGAAACAAACCATCTGCCCTCATTTCCAACTGCCACCCCAGTCGTGTCCGACTAGCTACATCGAGACAACGATTGGAAACAAACCATCTGCCCTCATTTCCAACTGCCACCCTAGTCGTGTCGGACTAGCTACATCGAGACTACGATTGGAAACAAACCATCTGCCCTCATTTCCAACTGCCACCCTAGTCGTGTCCGACTAGCTACATCGAGACTACGATTGGAAACAAACCATCTGCCCTCATTTCCAACTGCCACCCCAGTCGTGTCCGACTAGCTACATCGAGACTACGATTGGAAACAAACCATCTGCCCTCATTTCCAACTGCCACCCCAGTCGTGTCCGACTAGCTACATCGAGACTACGATTGGAAACAAAACATCTGCCCTCATTTCCAACTGCCACCCCAGTCGTGTCCGACTAGCTACATCGAGACTACGATTGGAAACAAACCATCTGCCCTCATTTCCAACTGCCACCCCAGTCGTGTCGGACTAGCTACATCGAGACTACGATTGGAAACAAACCATCTGCCCTCATTTCCAACTGCCACCCCAGTCGTGTCCGACTAGCTACATCGAGACAACGATTGGAAACAAACCATCTGCCCTCATTTCCAACTGCCACCCCAGTCGTGTCCGACTAGCTACATCGAGACAACGATTGGAAACAAACCATCTGCCCTCATTTCCAACTGCCACCCCAGTCGTGTCGGACTAGCTACATCGAGACTACGATTGGAAACAAACCATCTGCCCTCATTTCCAACTGCCACCCCAGTCGTGTCCGACTAGCTACATCGAGACTACGATTGGAAACAAACCATCTGCCCTCATTTCCAACTGCCACCCCAGTCGTGTCCGACTAGCTACATCGAGACTACGATTGGAAACAAAACATCTGCCCTCATTTCCAACTGCCACCCCAGTCGTGTCCGACTAGCTACATCGAGACTACGATTGGAAACAAAACATCTGCCCTCATTTCCAACTGCCACCCCAGTCGTGTCCGACTAGCTACATCGAGACTACGATTGGAAACAAACCATCTGCCCTCATTTCCAACTGCCACCCCAGTCGTGTCCGACTAGCTACATCGAGACTACGATTGGAAACAAACCATCTGCCCTCATTTCCAACTGCCACCCCAGTCGTGTCCGACTAGCTACATCGAGACTACGATTGGAAACAAACCATCTGCCCTCATTTCCAACTGCCACCCCAGTCGTGTCCGACTAGCTACAGCCCTGTCCTTCCTACCGACAGGAAAGCACCTTCAGCGACCTTTGGTGCCCACATACAAGTCGTGGAACATTAGTTCACTCCAGTAAACGATGTCCTGCAGAAAAGTGGTTTCTTGACACAGTGTGCAGTGATTTCTGAGACGCTGTCGAAGTTGAAGGAACGCGTATCCGTCACATGGGTTCTGTGAAACACCCACTCCCACCCCAACCCCCGTCTGTTTGAAGTGCCGTTTTTAATTACTTCTTTTTTCCAATTCATTATTAACAATATATAACATTAAAATGACCTGAAACGCATCAAAGAGATTTGTTTTTTCAATTTCGTTTTCGGTTATTATGACACCCCCCCCCCCCCCCCCCCACCCCACCCCACACACACACTCCACCCCAACAGATCTCGTTCCATTTGGGAACTTGGCTCATTTGTTTTCAACAAACTGAAATTGCCCCCCACCCCCATTACGAAATGGATGCATCCCACTACGCTTTCTGTGCGGTATGCGTTAGTAAATATTATCTCTCCATACTGTGATTGCTTTCCATTAGTCCAGCGAACTGCAAGGTATCTGTTGTCGGGAGATATCTGTACTTTGTCAACACCGTATGACGAGTTCGAACTTGCCGTCTGGAACAGAACAAAATGGCGGTAGTAATTCAGTAATAATATACTGCTCAAAACAAATTAAATCACATTTATTTACAGTTATAATTTTATTATATATTAATTTTAATTTGTTTACGATCCCCTCCAAACCTCCCCTAAAATTCTATTGGCTTTCCACCTCATGTCATTGGGGCCCCCCTAAATGGCTTTTCAGGATCCGCCACTGCAAGACGTAAACGTCATAAATAAAATAAAAGGAGTAGTGCATGCGAAGATGGTCAGCAACTGGATGGGCCAAAAGACACTAAAGCTCGCTCTGGGTCTGCGTCTGGGTCTGGATCTGTGTCTGGGTCTGGGGTCTGGGGTCTGGGGTCTGGGGTCTGGGTCTGTGTCTGTGTCTGGGTCTGGATCTGTGTCTGTGTCTGGGTCTGGATCTGTGTCTGGGTCTGGGTCTGGGTCTGGGTCTGTGTCTGGGTCTGGGTCTGGGTCTGGATCTGTGTCTGGGTCTGGGTCTGGGTCTGGGGTCTGGGGTCTGGGTCTGGGGTCTGGGTCTGGGTCTGGGTCTGGGTCTGGCGAATATGGTACCAGTTGTTCTGTTTAACGACACCACTAGAGCGCATTGATTAATCAATCATCGGCTATTGGATGTCAAACATCTGGTAACTCCGATAAAGTCTTAGAGAGGAAACCCGCTAAATTGTTTCCATAGGTAACAAGGGATCTTTTATATGCACTTTCCCACAAACAGGAAAACACATACCACGGCCTTTGATCAGTTGTGGTGCATTGGTAGGAATGAGAGGGAAAAAAAAACCCTTATCAGTTGAATGGATCCACCAAGGTGGTTCGATCAAAGGACGCAAGCATCTCAGGCGAGCACCCAACCGACTGAGCTAAATCCCGTCCCCTCAGTCGGACCGGCAATTACACAATCTTCGAACCTCACCAATAAACAACAGAAAAGACATATTTTTATCAATGTGAGATTCTCATAATTGTTGTTGATGTTAATAGACGAAAATATATCTAAAGATATCAACGCAGAACTTTAATATATATATACTGATAACACGTAATAGTTATAGACCAAGACGTCAAAATACACTAAACATTGTGTGTTATCCCAATCTGATTAAAATTAGCTCTACTGGGTCTGCCAGTAGATCTAACAGCATTGCATGGACTCCCATGTCCAGGTGACATTTCATCTATAAATAACAATTTAAATATCGACCAATTACACTTTGCCTTCTATAGCGTTATTCGGGAGCATACAAATTCTAATAAATACCGGGCGAGATTATTTATGCAATAGGCGAAATATGCAGTAATAAAACTCTGGATTGTATACTAGTATAAAGAGATTTTATCGCTATACCATCACGGCGAGTTTTTTTCGTCTTGAAACGAATTTTATATAAAATTTTATATTGAAATTAGTTTCCGGCATACTTCGTAATTCGCCCAAATCATTTTGTATACCCTCGGCATAATCCCGAATGTTTTCAAATTCTTTTCAAATCACTGGCATGATTTTGCAAGTAAGGTTTTGATTGGTCGAATGAAAGGTCAACTGGACATGAGCTCCAACGGGCTGCTGTTAGATCCACATGAAATAGTGGAGCTAATTTTAATTAGATTGGTGTTATCCACACTTGTAATGATACGAAATACATACTCACCAAAACATATTCACCAAAACAAGTTAGGTTAGGGTGTTATACGTACCGACATGCATTTCAGATGTGACTGATTTGAAGTCAGAACCGTCTTATATGATTTACTGTAGTTTTTTAATCCGCAGACACCTGAAATAGCATTTTAAAATGATCACCCGGATCAGTTTTAAATAGACAGAAAGCCTGCCAGTATCTCGCTTTATCACTATATATCACACTATATTTAGCTACTGAGTTAAGAATCGAACATTTTATTATATAACATTTAGTGAAATATCTTAAAATATCAGTGAAATAAAAGTGTTATCAGTCACTCAGTGACGATAACACATTTTAGAGTGAAAATTTCACTATTTCACTCTAAAATGTGTTATCGTCACTGTAGAAAGTGTTATCTTCACTGTAAGAAAGCCGGAACTATTTTGCTGCTGGCATTTTAAAAATTAAGGTAAATTGCCAAAAGTCATATAATAAATAGAAAAGTTCACGTGTTTGTCAAATATGATTTATATCTCATCTCGTGAAGTTTGCAATCATATTACACTCGTCGCGGAAGCGCGACTCCTGAGATATGATTGCAAATTTCAGTCGATGAGATAAATCATATTTGACAAAAAACAGGAAATATCCTCTATATATTTTTGACGTTCATGCGATGATAAACACCAAAACCGTTTTACACACTTACTGTATGAATGGCGTAGCGCGTTAGCACGAAGCCCTTCATATAAGGATTGTCTGTAATTTCTATTACGTTCATCGGGGTATGAACAAAAAAAATCATCCGCAAACTGTGTGAATCGGCGAAGACGTTCTCACAGAAGTTTGCGGATGATTTTTTTTGTTCATACCCCGATGAACGTAATAGAAATTACAGACAATCCTTATAATTAAATTTCAAACATACTTATTAATAATACTACTAAAAGTTCATATTTTATTTTGAATTATTTTATTTCTTTCTTAAACTTTAACGCTCAGTAATACAAGATATAAATATAAAAATAAAATGACGTCATCAGATGTTATGACGTTGCAAAGTTTTTTAATGCACTCACGAGAAGATTTCAATGTTCAGCACCATTAATTCACACTTAATTTAATTATTGCCAATTGCCGCCAAACTGGAAAGTGCAATTTTGAAAAGAAGAATTAGAAATGAACCCAATTGATGTGAAATTGTGCGAACTTGATTGAACTGCTGGATTTTCAAATGGAACAAGCATGTGAGGCGCCGAAATAGTAGACGGGACATTTCTGTTGTGTCCATTGCTAACGCTGATAACGCTGGGTTGCACGTGCAGATTAAGTTTTTAATTTGTAAAGTTACTATTTAATTAATTTTATACCCCAAAATATATTTCTTATTAAAACACTTAGTGTTTATCATACCAATTATTTATTTTCAGTTCATATTATTGATATTTATAACTTGGAGTTCCCCGACATCCCCAGACTAAAAATAGTTTGCAAACAGCTGTTTAAGTAGTTCCCTGACGACGTAATTTTTACGTTCATCGGAAAATGAAAAAAATCCTTTTGCTATGTCTGGACCAATGGGATGACGATACGTTATAATGAATGTAACAGAAATTTAATTATACTTGCATGAACCAAAAAATAATTGCGGTCAATTCTTAAGTGTGTACGCATGAACGTCAAAAATATAACGTTCAATTCTTGTCTCGGTTCAAAACTGGAGTCGTTTAAAGCCTGAATTGTCACTGTCACTCACAGTGCAGACGATATTGGGATAAAAATAGAAACGATGGAATCCTCGGGGATTACGTTGTTGACGTAATTGATAAAAAGTAGTTCCGGTAATAACATTCTGTTTTTATTTGTTTTAAAAAAAAGTGCAGTTTCACGTTCATGGAAGAATGAACGATGTTTTTTATAGATCACGTGATATCATTTTAACCAATACAGACGCCTATTACAAAACAGTAATTATAAAATGGAATTATATAACAATAACATATTAAATGAACTTCCATTCTAAGAAGGGCGGGACGTAGTTCAGTGAAAGCGCTCGCTTGATGCGCTGTTGGTCTAGGATCGATCCTTCTCGACACAGCCAGTGCACCATGACTGGTATATCAAAGGCCGCGGTATGTGCTCTCCTGCCTGTGTGATTGTGCATATAAAACATCCCTTACTACTAATGGGAAAAAATGAAGCGGGTTTCCTCTCTATACCTGTGTCAAAATGACCATATGTTTGACATCCAATAGCCGATGATTAATAAAGCAATTTGCTTTAGTGGTGTCGTTAAACAAAACAAACGTCTTCTTCCATTCTGAGATGTTGACGACTAACAGAGACGTTTTAATGACTGAAATTGCATATTAAATATATTACCCTGCATACAATATCAATGGCTGGATAACAAATGTTTCTCATCGTATGATTGTACTGGTCCAAACTACATTTTATTTCGTAATACATAGAGAATAATATGTAATATATAATGAGTGGCCGTTAGATACCATTTATCTTACAACGAGTTGTTTTAAAATGTATCTAACGAGCGAGTTTGATACGTTTTTAAACGAGTTGTAAGATAAATGGTATCTAACAGACACGAATGTATTATTCTATTTCTTACATATCCTCAAAAACTAAGTTTTAAGTAAATGTTAACATCTTTTTCGACTCATTTACAGCCCTTGCAGTTGTAGCTAACTTACGCGTCAGACAAATGATTGTCGGGTTAACTATACCTCCCAGTGTAATCGATTTCGATCGTGCTGGGTTTTTTTCCATTGGATGTATGGCATGATGACCTAGTCATCACCTAGGAGCAGCCAGTCATATGTCTTAAAATTGTTAAACACACGTACATGTGTAAACAACAAATAACGAATGATGTTCTCACAAACGGGTGTGTAAGAAACAACATTTCATCTCAGTATCTTCAGGCATTGAAAAAAAAGTCCGAGAAACACATTTTCATATCTCCTAAGTTCAAACGCTATAACTCTGTAAAAACAAATGGGTAAATTGCTATAAAAGTCAAATGTGATATGTAATAATACATGATAAAGCTATACACAACAATCTAGCTCAGTACATTGAAGAACTGCAAAAACAAAGTCCGGAAAACTAATTTCCGTTTCGGCAAAATTCAAGGGTTATATCTCTGTCAAAAAGAGGTAAATCGTCATGAAAGTTAAACTTCATCTGTAAAGCTATACACAAAATTTCAGCTGAATATGTTGAGGCATTGCAAAAACAAAGTCCGGAAAACATATTTCCGTATCTCCTAAATTCAAGGGCCATATCTGTGTCACAAATAAGTAAATCGTCACAAAAGTCAAACTTGATCTGTAATGGCACACTATAAAAGCTATACGCAAAATTTTAGCTCAGTATCTTGACGACTTGGGGGCGGGGGTGGGTGGTGGGTGGAGGTGGGGGGTGTTTGGGGGAAGAGTTCGGAAAACGATTTTCCGTATCCAATATGTGCAAGGGCATAATTCGGTCAAAATGTGTAATTCGTCGTGAAAGTCAAACTTGATCTGTGATGGTATATGATAAAATTATATACAAAATTTCAGCTCAATATATCGAGGCATTGAAAAAAAAAACACCCAGAAAACGTTTCTATACAGTTTGGCCTTCGTGCATGTGCGTCGAAAATAAATGTTTTTAGAGGAAAAAATAGCTGAGGTAATAAATAAAATAACAAACTCGTTACCAGTTATTATCAAATTTATGTCCCGCGTGAAATAATTCTCGTGACAACTGAAAATTATTTCACTCGGGACATAAATTTGATAATAACTGGTAACTCGTTTATTATCCTCTACATAATGACTGGGGAGTGCCTATTCTTGGGGAGTGCAAATTAAATGCTACACCGGTCTTCAAGTCATGGCCTTGGAATAAAAGGGAAATCAAAGTCTTTTGGCCAATATTTGCAGGACAAAAAATGACAAAGAAGTATCAGTAGTAGTACTGTAACAAAAATAACGGCTATTTGGAGAGCAGAAATGTGACGTATTATTTTTGAGTCACGTGACGGGCATCCCCAGAATAACCGCAGTGTCCAAACGATTTAACAAGGTTGTGTAACGAGAACGCTTGACCGTCCTCTGCGACGTAGGGTAAATAATATTTAAAAAAAAAGGAAAATAAGTTAATAAAACTTAATAAAAACATGTACTAAATGATAAGCTTATACATTAATTTATTTTAGTAACAGACGCATGTTAAGCATCGATGTTCTCAACTAAAACACAGGGCCGTACCCGCGGGAGGGGGGACGGCGGGGGGGGGGGGGGGGGGCAGTTGCTCCCCTGAGAATCTCACTTTTTTTTTACACCAAAAAATAGTATACACATCTCAGGGTTTAATTTGTATAGTGTTTCATTTGTTTATAAAAAGTAGAACACCTTTATTTTCCACCTGATCAAATTCATTATTATGCAAATAATGCCATAACAGTTGGCTTAGGATAGGAATTGTTAATTTTTTAAAGAATACTGTGAACTAGACGAGCGTTTGTCTACGATGTGGCTATGTATACGACAACCGTGTATATAGCCTCCGCTGACGAGGGCTGGCTATATACACAGCAACAATGTACGTATATAGGCAGTAAATAAGTATTTGATTGATCGATATTACCTAACCATCTGGAACAGGAGATTGTATATGAATCTAGCGGACCCTTTTGTGTACGTTTTCCATAAATATATGAATAGAATGAATGAATGAATGAATGAATGAATGTTTTGTGAGTTCATGTCATGAAATAATATATTTTTTACTTATCTGCCATGTATATAGCCGGCCCTCGTTTTATAAAATTCAAGGATATATTACACGGCTGTCGTATATATAACTCATCATCACGAGTCGGGGTTGTCCTACATTTTATGACTTCAGTCCTTGGCTTTTGAAAAATCGCACACCTTAAAACGCTTAGGCGAGTGAAAAATCGCACTCATCAAAATGCCAAGGCCAGTGAAAACCAAACATTATTAATTTATGAAGTAATTGGTACATGTAAATGCAGAGACATATGTTGCAAAAATTAACCAAGAAACCAATAATGTTTTCTTCTAATTTTATGTTGTTTGGTTCATTGGTGTAGTCTGTATTCTATTCCCTTTCAGGAATGGAGTATTAAAAAAATTCAGGAGCAGTGCTAAAATTATAATTATATAATTATGGCATGCACTGATGTAGACAATTTCATGTGTAGGAATAAACGTGTCTTGAATTTCATTATTATGTGCAACGAACATGATTAGGATAATTGGGATTGGTAAAACCCACTGGTTCTGAGGTGGTTCAATTAGAACTACGACCCAAGCATCTCAGGTGCGCACTACCGACTGAATTAGATCCCAACTATTATTATTATTAAAAAATAATTTAAAAAATTCGTTAAACGTAGTCCTACAATTAGTTCAACTGACAGTGTTGGCTGGGGCATTGACATTCACGTGGCATTTATAATTCAACAATTATGCAACCAATCTCTCTCCTTCAACATTTTACAACACCACTACCAGCTGTGACATCTGTGTCATGTCAGCGTTACGTTATTGATCTAGAATGGTACCATTGTTGTTGATAAAAAAAATATACAAACTCCGATAAAATCTGTCATTACAAAGGATTTTATTCCAAACGTGGGATGCCATAATAAAGATAGTCTATATAAAAAAAAGCCCATAATTTTAGACACCATCATAAATGCGAAACAAGTTATCAGGTAGACAAGCAACCAGAGTTCCAAGAGTAAAAATAATCTGAGCCCGATAGCTCTGATTGGTCAATATGTCACAGACTACTGCGCATCAAATCATTTTCCAGTCACATGGTCTGTGACTTTCTAACAAACGTATTGAAACAAAAATTAAATAGTCAGCTATGATCATTAATTACTGTTACTACATTTTGTACATATTATATACATTTATAAATAAATAACAGATGTACATAAATTAACCTCTGGCTGAAATACAAATATTTAAATGAAGTTTTATTTGGCTATTTTAAAGATAAACAAAATAACATAAATAATAGATGCAAAAAATTATTGTTTGTTTTTGTAAACGAGACCTAGGCTTATTCCTACATACCTATTATCATTTCTTTTCTTTCTTTTATTATTCCGTCTACTTTTCAATTGTCTTTGTCTGAATTTCATTTCTTTTTTAAAGAAAGTAGAAAGTTACATGTTTGCCATATTCGGGACCTCACGTAAGCTTTTTATGCTAACAGTTATGAACTAATCGAGACAATTTTATCGACTTCGCTGATTTCCGTAACGAGTTCATTTGTGTAGGCTCAGAAGCCACTATTTAATTCAATTCCTTTTTTTGTAACATAACTATATGAACAGTATAAATGAGTTGGCCCTATCAGACATTGTGATCTATTACCTTACAAAAGTGGACTGTTTCTAATTAATAATAAATTAAATAGGTACATCTTCGAAGATGTCTATTAAACAAATGTTTTCTAATTTGTATAGCAAAGATAATAAGTACCAGTCATATATTAAAAGCTTGCATGGACGCTACCGTTCTCGTCACTTTTTTTTTTATGGTATTATAAAAGGGGCTTTCTATAAGCTACATAAGGTAGATAGTGGCAATCAATATACAAAATTATTTTACGTGCACTGTTTGTTAAGTGTAACGTGCGTTATATTTCACACTCGCCAGATAGAAATCGCATGCGCTGTACGAGGTATGTTCCCAAAACTGGCAGTCTCCAGATTAGGTAAGCGGTGAGGTGTTCTAATCCGCTTCCAGAAATGGGAAACTGGCGTGAGCAATTAAGGCCAATTTAGAGGGTGTATACTACCAAATCAAATCCCATAGACGACA
Organism: Gigantopelta aegis; assembly: GCF_016097555.1. Taxonomy (NCBI): domain Eukaryota; kingdom Metazoa; phylum Mollusca; class Gastropoda; order Neomphalida; family Peltospiridae; genus Gigantopelta; species Gigantopelta aegis. Next base: position 63,934,026 of record NC_054708.1, on the reverse strand, counting down.
ATAGTAACATATGTGGCTAAAACTCCTACCTGCAACGTATCAATCGATATAGACGCCACGGATATAAATACTACCACCCCTCACCCTTAAAGTGAATCACAAAAAAGTGGGTGTCAAGCTGCTCATTTCTGAGATAACGGGTAGCGTCTATGACTACCCTAGTTCCGCACAAAATTTGAGTACTTTTTTTTACAGGTACCCCATACATGTTCCAAGCACAAGGCTACTTGACACAGTGGTACTAGATGAAATAAAATTGCATACTTTTTTAGCCCAGATGAAGCTAAATTTTTTTACAACCAACACACTCACATTTATAACCAATCACAGGACTTGTGGTGTTCACTTCTCTATCAAAAGTTGGGTGCACCTCGAACTTTGACCCAGCCGGAAGTTATTTGGTTCAGTACTACCTATACGCATGGGGATAACGAGATGTGTGAAGAACAGAGGGGGCGATTAACGAGATTAACCTTAATGAGCAGTGAAGAGCAGTGTGAGCCGGAATAGAGATTGCAAGAAAATTAATGTTTGTTATATCTCAGTAAAAATTTGGAGAAAGGAAATACTACCAATTTAGACGTGTGGGGTTAACGAGATCAATAATGTTATAACGTAAAATTTGGAGACAGGAAATACTACCTATATAAATACTGTACAGTCATGATGTTTGTTATGTTTTGATCATGGCTGCGAAGGGAGAAATTTTGGACGGCAGAAAACCAGGTGCGGACCTCATACTTGATAGATATATGTATGCACGGCGGATTAGTAACAAGAATGGTACGGTACCATGGAGATGTTTGTATTCGAGGTGCCTTGCCACCGTGACTACTACACCGGATGGGAACTGTAGTGAGGAGAGGTAAAGACCACATCCATTCCTCGGATGAGAGCGCAGTTGCTGTCCACCTACTGACCAACACCATGCAGAAGCGAGCACGGGAGGAGCTGACCAGTATCCCAAAGATATATGAAGAGGAGAGGAAGAAGTTGTTGACCGGGTATGGAAACGCCACACCACAGGACATAGCTTCCAAGTTGAGTATGTTTGAGGGCATCAAATCCAGCTTGTACAGACAGAGAGCGAAAAAGGTCCCGCAAACTCCAAAGGCAGCCATGGATATACACCTGGAAGGCGAGTGGACCAAGACGGAGTTGGGATCCGATTTTGTCCTTGTGGATGACTTTAGGAGACTTTGCGAGTCTGAGACTACGTCAATGGATGGTACATTCAAGATCTGTCCGAAGATCATTTACCAGCTGTATGTGATTCATTCTCACCTGACCCATGTGTGTGTGCCAGAACTGTTCTGTCTGTTACCGGACAAGAAGGGATCAACGTATCTACGACTGGTGAACTTGCTTAAAGCGAAAGCTACTGGGATGAACTTGACATTTGAACCTAAAACTGTGATCGTGGATTTTGAAATCGCAGTGCACAATGTGATTCGTGATTTGATGCCATCTACACATCTGAAGGGATGCCTATTCCACTTCGGCCAAGCCCTGTTTCGGAATCTTCAAGGATTGGGCCTCTCCCCTGCTTACAGGTCCAGTGAGGAAGTACGCAAGTGGTTCCGTATGTTTGTTGGACTAGCGTTCCTTCCAGTGCCTCGTGTTGTGGATGGATACAACCTTGTAGTGACCCACACACCGGATCTGCCAGCGTGCTTTCAGTTCAACGAGTACTTTCGTGAGACATGGATTAATGGCAACTTTCCTCTGACCATTTGGAACCACTTCAGGAGCGACACCCCTAGGACGAACAACAACTGTGAAGGTTACAACAGCAGGTTGGCCAAGAGAGCAGTGAAATCACACCTGAACATATACGAGCTGATTCTCCTGTTCAAGTCAGAGAACGCCAACAAGGAAGCCCATCTGCTGCAGCTGGAAGGTGGACAGAAACCAAGGAAGTCCCGCCGCACCGAAGAAGACAAGCACAAGCTCTTCCAGCTGGGATTGGAGTACGTCACGTGTACCCGGGATACGGCTTCCTACTTGTCAGCTTGCGGTGGAGTGCTTTCTGGGACATTTCGTGTGTAAAGTGTGACTGAATGTGCTTTCAAATTGTGGATAAAATACTGTTTAACAAAAGTACATAATAAATATATTGTCGTAATTAATTGCCTTTGTTATTGCTTTGATCACCGATCAATAGTCAACCGTCAATGGTACGATTAATCGTCAATGGTACCGGGAACATCAGCTAAGGTGATGGGCCATCAATTAAGGTGATGGGCCATCAATTAAGGTGACGGAACACCAATTAGTAAGGGTGAGCAATAAACTGCCAGAAATGGAACAACTGGCATTTCCAATTAAGAGGTGTTATAATCTCACTGCCAGATTCGGGAATGCCAGAATCGGGAATAAACCCTGTACGAGCGCGATCGCACTCGTGCACCTTAAAAGGCAAGGTCTGTACTACATCGTTTTAGTTTCGCCGAACCCACTGCAAGCCCCCGTTGTGACATCATGGTATACGGAACAGTGCAGCTTCTCACTGGAATTACGTCTTGTCGAATGAAAAGGTCTACGATCTTCCCCACTTTGGTTATATTTCGCTGCATTAATGCCATCATTCCAATGTTGGTATTGTATTTGGCAAGCTTCTTGTATTTTTCCAATAATATTTATTGTGGCCGAGTGCATAAAGCACCCTCACACAAAAACTACACAAGTTCGATCTCGATTATATTCTTTAATCCATGATGATAACATGTATATATCATATGGAGAGTTTCTCTCTGTCTCTGTCTCTCTCTCTCTCTCTCTCTCTCTCTCTCTCTCTCTCTCTCTCTCTCTCTCTCTCTCTCTCTCTCTCTCTCTCTCTCTCTATATATATATATATATATATATATATATCTTCCCTGACTCATGGTTAGCTGGTATAATCAAGCCAATTTATAAAAGTGGAGATAAAGATAATCCTGAAAATTATAGACCTATTACACTACTCAGTTGTCTTGGAAAACTGTTTACTGCCGTGTTAAATAATAGACTAAAAGTGTATCTAGAAACGAATGATATATTATCTGAAGTTCAAGCAGGATTCAGGAAAGATTATTCAACAAATAATCATGTCTTTACACTATATGGATTAATAGAACTGATGAAAGCACGGAAGAAAACACTTTTTTGTACTTTTATAGATTTTAACAAAGCTTTTGATTCAGTTTGGAGAATTGGACTTTGGGATAAATTACTTAAAAATGGTATAAATGGTAAATGTTTTCAAGTAATTTATAATATGTACCAGAATATCAAATCTTGTGTCAGCGCACATAATTCTATGACAGATTATTTTCCCTGCTGTGTTGGTGTAAGACAAGGTGAAAACTTATCCCCTTTGTTATTTTCTTTGTTTTTTAATGATATTGAAGATATATTTAAAATGAATAACTGCCATGGTATAGGCATAGGCGAATTATTCAGTGATTCTTTAATCCATACGTCAATTGTTCTTTTTGTTTTACTCTATGCTGATGACACTGTACTCCTTGCAGTTAATTACCAAGATATGCAAAACTCTCTGAATATATTTGATTCGTACTGCACGAAATGGAAACTAACAGTAAATTGTAACAAGAAGAAGGTCTTAATCTTTAGTGGGAACAAGAAGATTACAAAATGGTGTTTTACCTTGGAAAATCAAAGCTTGATAACGTAGAAAGTTATAAATATCTTGGTATTATATTTCACAAATCGAATAGATTTACTAAGGCAAGAAACATTTTATATACAGAAGCACAAAAGGCTATGTTTTTTATTCTACGACAAGGCAGATGTCATAATATTTCTATCCAGTGCCAACTAAAATTATCTGACTGCATGGTTTTACCAGTCCTATTATATGGCAGCGAAATATGGGGTTTTGAAAATTTGTCATTAACTGAAAAATTATGTAACCAGTTTATAAAATTGTTATTACCTGTAAGAAATTCTACACCATTGTATATATTATATGGAGAACTTGGACGTTACCCGGTATATATTACCGTAAAAATAAGAATGATCGTTTTCTGGTATCGACTAATTATTGGTGTACACATTATTACTGAATGATGTTAAAGGGACACGACCTAGTAACGGCTAGTTGTTAAGCATTACGGCGTTGTTTTTCGCTATTAAACCCATTTTTTCACAAATAAATTTGCACTTTACTTACATTTTATTATTTAGAATACACATTTCCATTCACCTGAAGTGTTTTTTGGTAATCCTGGTAATCCTGATGTTTGTAAAACCACGAAATGCATTTTCTGTATTTCTTAAAAAGGTGCGTGCCCTCGAGAAAAAAACGTTGAGCAGACGAGGTCAAATCTATTTTCAGAGGGGATCTTCCCGATTCAACATCACAGATGTTGGTATACCACGTGATCGTTATTATTTTGGTTCGGTTTGTTTTCTCGTGCACGGTTCGCGCAATCAACATCCGATTTGTTGTCGTTTGCTTGTCGTTCATTTGTGAGGTTTTTCTTCACAGTTCGTGCACATTTTCATTAACAATAAAGTTCAGACAAGTAAGTATCTCAATACAAAACGTTACAAACCCTTAAAACCAATAAGTCTTACGATATCTGGAGAGGACAGAACAGTTGGAACATGCCCAGAGGAGAAACGAACGCACCCCAAGTCTGTGTGCACTCTGTGCTTCGAGCGACATCTACCGGTGACATCAGAATACTAACTTTCAAAATTATTTCAAGTAATTGAGTCACGGGGATTCCCATGGTATTTATCGATATAAAACCTTCTTTTTAACTCCATTTTATAAAAACGTGATCTAAGTGTGTTACAGGTTTGTAGATTAACCAGAATTATAATTACTTTTCGCCGGCTGAAACTAGGGTGTGCGACTTTAATAATAACTTTTATAATCACAAATGGATTATGTACGTTAAATCTGTTTTAGATGATATTGGTTGTACATATATTGCGACGACCCAGGAAAACTGAGTGTCTGGTAAATGGTCAATCTACTAATGAAGGCAAAAGATCACCAACAAATATTGAACTTCATCAACGTTTATTAATAAGTAACAGATTTTAACAGGTTAACATCTCGTTGAATGTATATATGTATATGTCTCCTTTAGTAATTAAATAATCAATAATAGCTATATACTAACACTAAATTATTCCAGGGCTAAATAACTAACAATATATTCTATTCAATGTATTTAACAAGTCAGGTGACGACCTTAAAAGACTGAGTTCAATCGTCTACTAATACTTTAACCAATTAGTTACGAACTCAACAGATTGAGTCCAGAAAATACAGATAATGGATTTTGTGTTAAAAAATCCTCCAACGCTTCACTAGAAAAACACTATAGTTTACAGACACTATCTCAAATTGTTTATGTCAAAATACTAGTGCACTCGCACTTACTTCACTGGTACAAAACAATACACACAATATCCAATTGTTTGCCTAATCAGTGTACATGCACAAACCTCACGTGCGCACACTCTATTCTTGTAATTGAACTTGTCACATAAATATCCACAATACCCGGGACCTACACCTTTATGTGCTGGGTATTGCTTACTATATTCCCTAACTTAATTAATGCATAGTCAAAACCTATTTCTATATCTTAACAAGTTTCGTTTCATGGCCTAAAAATGAGTCTGGTCCTTATTTATTACACTAAAACATCTGCTAAATCTGTATTGCCAATTAATACACCAACCCACGAAATGGGATCAAATACTGATAACAACCCAACTGATTATACTATGACGTGATTATGACCACACTATATGACGCGATTGACCAGACTAACAAACATTGGCTGGATTGCTATTTATACCCCCGCCACATTCTATGTTTGGCGTAATTCTGCTATTGCTGGATTTCCAGCCGCTTGCGGAATTTACACCGTACAATTCCGCCGATCCCGTCAATGGTTGGAACGGCAGAATTATTCTGCCCTTTATTGGATAAATTGCCAATAACGCTAAAATTAACTCTTTAAAATAATAAATACATTATTTTAGCTAACTATACTTAATTTTACATATTTTATAACCTTTATAAGACATTTCTCGTTCTTTTAAAAACACATAAATACTTAATCAGCTAAAAATAGCACTTTACCTTTGCAAGGTGAATGTCGTCTGCAAAAACAGCTGTTTATGACGAGAAGTATTTCAGAACGAGGCTCTGGCGCCATTTTCATATAACATACATGTTACGAGCTACTATTGCTAATCTTCGATCTTATTTCCACTTGGAAACTGATACCATCTGTCATACGGTAATAAATACCTCCATTAATGCTAAACAAATGTAATGATAAGTCGTATGAATTGTGAATAATTCAACTTGCCATTAAAATTAGTGTAAACAAACGTCCTCGCTTGATTTAGGCTATGAGCCAAGGGGGTTGGTCAGTACCATACAGACGGAGTAAGGCTCATTGTGATTTTTAGCTAGATATATGTCCCTAGATATGAAAAAAAAGTGATAGCAGTGTATAATTCTCGGCCATCTCTGTGTTATCACCCGAAATATTATACGCGCGCTTCGCTTCGCCAAAAAATGTAATATTTGCTGAAATTGGAATAAATATGTTTTTAAGGACCACAGAGTGCCAATAATTTGCATACTGGATGCCAACTAATATAGTAATAGAAATATAGAACATTTGTGGGGGTTATTTATCAAAATTTTGATATAATGACAAAAAATATGTTAAATTTAGTGAAAAAGTGGTCGAAATCGCTTGGAGTTCAGAATTCACATTGTACGTTTTTGTAAATATTTCAAAAATGAAAACTCCCAGAGTAACATTTGACCCCTCAAAATCCTCGCAAGGAACCACTGCATTGGAATATATCATTACTTTGTAATATGGTGGTTGTTTGGGGCACATATTTTGGCAGCAAAGTTCAACCATACCCCCTAATTTTGATATTTTGGAACAAAACATAGCTTTTGAACATTTTAGGTTTTGTCCCGATTTCGCAGTTCAGTAGCTCTATATTCCCTCAGCTCTATATTTCCTCAGCTAAGCATAACCCTAACCCTAACACCGAGGAAACATAGAACTGACGAACCCTAACCCTACATCTGAGGGAACATAGAGATGAGGAACCCTAACCCTACCCCTGAGGGAACATAGAGCTGCGGAACCCTAATCCTACTCCTGAATGAACATGGATCTGAGGTACCCTAACCCTATCCCTGAGGGAGCATAGGTCTGAATAACCCTAACCTAACCTTGAGGGAATATACAGCTGAGGAACCCTAACCCTGAGCGAACATAGATCTGAGGAACGCTAACCCTACAATTGAGGGAACATAGAGCTGAAGAACCCTAACGCTGAGGGAACACAGAGCTGGGGGACCCTAACCCTATCCCTGAGGAAACATAGAGCTGAGGGACCCTAACCTTATCCCTGAGGGAACACAGAGCTGCGGAACCCTAACCCTATCCCTGAGGTAACATAGAGCTGATGAACTCTAACTCTACCCCCGAGGGAATATAGAGCTGCGAAACCCTACTCCTGATGAAACAGAGATCTGAGGAATGCTAACCCTAACCCTGAGGAAACATAGAGCTGAGGAACCCTAACTTTCACTGTCAGCACATTTGCCGGCAAAGGCAAACTCGGAGCGCTTAAACTGCTTAGGTCTAGCAAAGAGGTCCAAGAAACGTTCGCCGAGTTGGGACAAGAATGGAATGTGGCCAAGGAGCTTATGAATAAGCTGGAGAATTTCACATACCTCCTATATGCATCCAAGTCTGGTACAAAGGAACTTAATAGCCTTCGATACCATCTATTCTGTGCAAAGAAGGGCGGGATTGAGAGCCACCAATTGCCTCCATCCAATTGCTTCCGAAAACACGTACAGCGGGCCAATTACCAGGCAGCAATTTGGAAACGAAGCCTTCAGAAGCACCCAATGACCCCCAGTCCAGTTGGAAAAGGATGGAAATAGGATGAGCAGGATGGAACAACTCTGGCTGTGGACTGGATGAGTGGACAGCCAGCACCTCAGGCTCTTCTGGATTTGTTGGCCTGTAATTGTTCCAGGAGCTGCAAGCTACCAAGTTGTGTCTGCATTGCCAATGGACTGAAATGTACAGACATGTGTAAACTTGCCGCCTGCGACAATCAGCCATTGTCTGTCGAGCCAGACGACGACCGTCTCGACGAGGATGATCCATCTGACGAGGAGCAAGAATACGGATTCTGAGCCAAATATGCTGCGCATCTAAAGGGAGGGACACTTTCGTGATGTCATTTCAGACATTTATTTTCTGTTATAAGTGATTTAAGTATAATATGTATGACGTTCATTGTAATTTAGAGTAGCCCGATGCATAAAAGGATAGGTTCAATTTATAAGCATTATTTAGTATGTGTTTTAAATGCCTGTAATCTGTGTCAATTGTGTTAAAAATTGATTGGTAATAATACTGTATAATAACAAGGCGTATTTGTTCGAGAGATCATGATAAACCTAGAGTGTTGAGCAATTTTGCATGCATTGTGAAATATAATGTATCTGATGTTACATACCTACTTTAGGATACTACCTAATACCAAAAATTACACTGAAATACCAAAAGTAGACGAATAAACCTAAAATGTTCAAAAGCTATGTTTTGTTCCAAAATATCAAAATTAGGGGGTATGGTTGAACTTTGCCAAAATATGTGCCCCAAACAACCACCATATTACAAAGTAATGATATATTCCAATGCAGTGGTTCCTTGCGAAGATTTTGAGGGGTCAAATGTTACTCTGGGAGTTTTCATTTTTGAAATATTTACAAAAACGTACAATGTGAATTCTGAACTCCAAGCGATTTCGACCACTTTTTCACTAAATTTAACATATTTTTTTGTCATTATATCAATTTTTTTATAAATAACCCCCACAAATGTTCTATATTTCAATTACTATATTAGTTGGCATCCAATATGCAAATTATTGGCACTCTGTGGTCCTTAAAAACATATTTATTCCAATTTCAGCAAATATCATATTTTTTGGCGAAGCGAAGCGGGCGTATAATAATACTTCGGGTGATAACACAGAGATGGCCGAGAGTTATACACTGCTATCACTTTTGTTTCATATCTAGGGACATATATCTTGCTAAAAATCACAATGAGCCTTACTCCATCTGTATGGTACCGACCGGTCAATTTGGGGGGGGGGGGGGGGGGGGGGGGGGGGGTGTCTGGCTCATAGCCTAATTCTATTAAAGGTGCATTATCTTCCAACACGAACGTCAACAATGATGCAGATATTATTTATAAGATACACTACTGGTAATGTCACACATTACCAAATCCTTACAATATATGGTTATCACAATGCAATGCTATTACTAGTGCTTCCATGTTGAAAACGTATATTAATGCAAAGCTTACGGATCAATACTTACAATCATGGTATACTTATATTGATAACTCATCCAAAGCTTCAAATTATAAATTATTTAAAAATACTGTTGAATTTGAGACATACATCACCATTATAGAGAGAAAACATTGGTGTCCATTATTATGCTTCAGATTATCAAACCATAATCTTCCAATTGAAACGGGCAGATGGAAAAATGTACCACATTAAAATAGAATATGTCCATTGTGTAATAATTACGATATCGGAGATGAGTTTCATTATATATTTACATGTTTGTTTTTTAAGAATGAAAGAAAGCGTTACTTACCATCTTTCTGTCAGTCTAAACCAAATATATATACATTTTATAAATTATTCAACTCTAAGAAAGCTGGTGTCCTTAGAAAACTTTCTATATTTTGTATTCTAATTATGAATACTTTCAAATCCTCTGGCTGATATTCTGTGTATTTTTTGTATTTATTAATATGTATTTATTGTATTTATGTACATTTATGTACACCCACCATCTTGTTACAATTATGTAGACTACGGCCTGAGTGTAAATAAAGTTCAGTTCAGTCTCTCAGTGAACTATCTTTCACCCCAGTCACACTGATAACATCAAACACACACACACACACACACACGCACCTGACCAATACTGGCAGACAATTACTGTCCTAGGGCGCCGTTCCACGAAGCGATCTTAGCCCCAAGATCAACTTAAGTGCATAGGGTAACATAAGAGATAAATATATTAAACCTTTTTATTACAATAAACCATCAACATTTAAATTAACGCAACTACTGTCCAGCGACAATTCAAAACAGCTAATTAAATTGTGTAAGTATTTAAAAACTGCTGCCACGCATAGAACAGACAACATTGATATATGACATATGTTATTATATTGTATATTATTGCTAGGCATGTATTACCCATTTACTATAGAATGTAACCCGATGCTACATACCATTCCCCGCAGTGTGCACATTATATTATTTTATATATAAATATGTATGTACATGGGCGTACATGGGGGGGGGGGGGGGGGGGGGGGGGGGGGGGGAGATTCGATGGGTTCGACCGAACCCCCCCCCCCCCCCCCCGAAATCGCTTTTTTTATAATTTAATATATCTGACATTGATATCTGACATTATTATATTTACTCAACATACAAATATATACCCAATATCTCTGCAATCTATTTTGGAACCCCCCCTTTTCAAAATCCTATGTACGCCCATGATGTATGCCTACAAAATGTATATTTTTTGGCAAAAATAAAATGTGTGTTTATTAAGGTAATCTTAGGGCTAAGATGTCTCATGGAACGGGGCCCTAGGTTCATTAAGATAACACCAGTGACAGTGTTTACCATATATTAATGTCCCAAGTGTCTTGGAGGAATTTCCTAAATACCGTAAGTGTAAATAAAGAGAAATAAACCTCGGACGCCTTATAGTATGAAGAAAGGCGTTCTCTATGAACTAAAAGGCTGTTCTCTGTTGAAAACAATCGGCTCAGAACTAAATAACACGTTGTAAATGTGATAGTATGAAGAAACGTTCTCTGTGGAACCGACTAACAGTGGTTTTTGTGTCCATTTACAAAACAATCGGCTCAGAACTAAATAACACGTTGTAAATGTGATAGTATGAAGAAAGGCGTTCTCTGTGGAACCGACTAACAGTGGTTTTTGTGTCCAATTTACAAAACAATCGGCTCAGAACTAAATAACACGTTGTAAATGTGATAGTATGAAGAAAGGCGTTCTCTGTGGAACCGACTAACAGTGGTTTTTGTGTCCAATTTACAAAACAATCGGCTCAGAACTAAATAACACGTTGTAAATGTGATAGTATGAAGAAAGGCGTTCTCTGTGGAACCGACTAACAGTGGTTTTTGTGTCCAATTTACAAAACAATCGGCTCAGAACTAAATAACACGTTGTAAATGTGATAGTATGAAGAAAGGCGTTCTCTGTGGAACCGACTAACAGTGGTTTTTGTGTCCAATTTACAAAACAATCGGCTCAGAACTAAATAACACGTTCTCTGTGGAACCGACTTGTGTGTCCAATTTACAAAACAGGCGTGCTCTGTGGAACCGACTAATGTGATAGTATGAAGAAAGGCGTTCTCTGTGGAACCGACTAACAGTGGTTTTTGTGTCCAATTTACAAAACAATCGGCTCAGAACTAAATAACACGTTGTAAATGTGATAGTATGAAGAAAGGCGTTCTCTGTGGAACCGACTAACAGTGGTTTTTGTGTCCAATTTACAAAACAATCGGCTCAGAACTAAATAACACGTTGTAAATGTGATAGTATGAAGAAAGGCGTTCTCTGTGGAACCGACTAACAGTGGTTTTTGTGTCCAATTTACAAAACAATCGGCTCAGAACTAAATAACACGTTGTAAATGTGATAGTATGAAGAAAGGCGTTCTCTGTGGAACCGACTAACAGTGGTTTTTGTGTCCAATTTACAAAACAATCGGCTCAGAACTAAATAACACGTTGTAAATGTGATAGTATGAAGAAAGGCGTTCTCTGTGGAACCGACTAATGTGATAGTGAGAAAGGCGTTCTGTGTCCAATTTACAAAACAATCGGCTCAGAACTAAATAACACGTTGTAAATGTGATAGTATGAAGAAAGGCGTTCTCTGTGGAACCGACTAACAGTGGTTTTTGTGTCCAATTTACAAAACAATCGGCTCAGAACTAAATAACACGTTGTAAATGTGATAGTATGAAGAAAGGCGTTCTCTGTGGAACCGACTAACAGTGGTTTTTGTGTCCAATTTACAAAACAATCGGCTCAGAACTAAATAACACGTTGTAAATGTGATAGTATGAAGAAAGGCGTTCTCTGTGGAACCGACTAACAGTGGTTTTTGTGTCCAATTTACAAAACAATCGGCTCAGAACTAAATAACACGTTGTAAATGTGATAGTATGAAGAAAGGCGTTCTCTGTGGAACCGACTAACAGTGGTTTTTGTGTCCAATTTACAAAACAATCGGCTCAGAACTAAATAACACGTGATGTAAATGTGGATAGTCCCATCAAATGCAATGAAGAAAGGCGTTCTCTGTGGAACCGACTAACAGTGGTTTTTGTCCAATTTACAAAACAATCGGCTCAGAACTAAATAACACGTTGTAAATGTGATAGTATGAAGAAAGGCGTTCTCTGTGGAACCGACTAACAGTGGTTTTTGTGTCCAATTTACAAAACAATCGGCTCAGAACTAAATAACACGTTGTAAATGTGATAGTATGAAGAAAGGCGTTCTCTGTGGAACCGACTAACAGTGGTTTTTGTGCCCAAGTTACCATCCTCCTACAAATCGGCTCAGAACTAAATAACACGTTTGTAAATGTAAGAAAACAATAGTATGAAGAAAGGCGTTCTCTGTGGAACCGACTAACAGTGGTTTTTGTGTCCAATTTACAAAACAATCGGCTCAGAACTAAATAACACGTTGTAAATGTGATAGTATGAAGAAAGGCGTTCTCTGTGGAAACCGACTAACAGTACATTTGCTTGGTGTCCAATTTACAAAACAATCGGCTCAGAACTAAATAACACGTTGTAAATGTGATAGTATGAAGAAAGGCGTTCACCAATATATTGATATTGGGTTTTTTAAAGTGCCTTTTTCAGTGTCATGGGAAAAAATAAAATAAATCTGGGGAAATTCCAGACGAGGTAAGCGCCTCATCTGCCTCATGCTGTCTACGCCATTGATATTGAAATAAAATAGAGTATACCAGAGCTTGTAGCTTTAAATGCAGTCCTACCTTGTTTTAGTTTCGCCGAACCCACTACAAGCCCCCGATGTGACGTGATGTTATGCGGAACAGCGCAGCTTCTCACTGGAATTACGTCTTGTTGAATAAAACATTTTACGATCTTCCCCACTTTGGTTATATTTCGCTGCATTAATGTCATCCTTCCAATGTTGGTATTGTATTTGTCAAGCTTCTTGTATTTTTCCAATAATATTTATATATAGCCTATATAGTGTGTTTTCACGTGACGTCACAGAACGGATGTCCGCCATTGTGGAGGTATCGGGCGTTCCAGTTGACCTGTGTTGGCGTGTAACCTCAAGCATTTAAATTTGAATAGCAATGGTTAACTATTGTCGAGTGGTTGGCTGCCACAATAGATCCGATAGAGAGACACAATTAATGTATTATAGACTACCCAAGGTGATAAAAAGCCAAGGAAAAGACTGGGAAAACCTGACTAGCGAGCGAAGACGACTGTGGTTGCAAAGCCTTAAACAGAATTTTGACACATTATAGAGTCAGTTAAAAGATGGTGTAGCTTGCTAGAAGTAGCAACAGTATTACTTATTTCCTTTAGTTTTCAGTCAGTAAATATCTTTGTCGACATATGTACATATATCCACTGAAATGGCAAGTGATTTAGCAATACTGACTTTCCCTGTGTCACAATGCAAACTCATTTCCCACAAATTGCCTTGTTTGAGGCAGAAATCACTATATTAGTGCACGAAAGTATTTCCCTTTATGGTAAAGTCTGTTTTGTTTGACATCTCTAGAGCACATTGATTGTTAATCACCGGCTCATAGTCAATAGAGGAAACCCGCTACATTTTCTTAATGCAGCAAGGGATCTTTTATATGCACTTTCGCATACTAGTAGACAGGGAAAGCACATACCACTGCCTTTGTCAAGTTGTGGTGCACTGGTTGGAACGAGAAAAAACCAATCAGTTGAACGGATCCAATGAGGTGGTTCGATCCTGCAATGCAAGCACCTTAAGTGAGCACTCAACCAACTGAGCTAAATTCTGCCCCTCCCTTTATGGTGTCATATCTGTTTGGAAAATGTAATAGGAAACAAGCAATATTTTGGTTAAACCTAATGATGTTAAGGTACATTTACAAAAAAAGAAGATTACATTGAAAACATATTTTATTGCTTAACAAACAAATCAGTTGGGCATACATTTACGTCCCTCTCATATATATACATGTACATATAAACACAATGCAAGTGATGACAAAAAGTGGGCACCTTAATAAAGATACATGTATTCTGAGCCTAATAATAATTATACAGTGCCTTACAATGTGTCGCATAACATGTTTATTTTACAAACTTGTATTATTGTCCATTGATTAAAGTCATTTTAATATCATTCATCTTACATACATATACCTTGTGATGTGTCACAGATGAAAAAAAACATGCTCATAAAGTTTTATTTTACAAAAACAAATAGCCATTGTTTAAGTAATTTTGAGATCACTTTTTTTTACAGTCTTGCATATATATCATTTATGTACATAGTTTGACAGTATGTAATACTAGAAGTGTTAAATTCATCATCTGATACACATTAGGCTGTGTTTCCATAAATGCAGTTTTAGCTGATATACAAATAAATAATGAAAGGCAAACGTGTAGTTTTTTTTCCTTTGAATACTACGGGTGTTTCAGGTGTTAGATCCACAGTAATAACCTATTTAAGCAATTCACAGTTATTGTACTACATCAATGAATCAATTTGATATTGCTGTAATTTTTTTGCCACGTTTGGACCGAAACTCAGGAAGTTTCCTACAGTCTGGACAGTACCATTTCCCCTTTGGTGCACAGCTTATACCCACACACAAATAATGAAACCATTGTAATGGACAATTTTGGTTGTCACATCCAATCATCTTGCCCGATTCCACCTGGTCACAAAAGCACCATTTTAGCTCTTCGTCATTGGCCACACTTTTCACATTGGGTGAAATAGGTCCTGTATGTGCAAGTTCACTGAAGGGAAGACGTGAGTAAAATTTGCCCACAAGTTCTGGCAGAATTGCAGAATAAAAGATGTGTTTCGACTTTTCACATATTTCCTCCCACATTCTTTCATCAAACATGATATGTTCTATGTGCAGATCCTTCTCTGTCCATACAACAAAATATGCCAATTCCAGTTTGCATACCCCTAGCTGGGTTTGTACTTGATAGTAATACTGATGCTTACTGTCAAGTTTCAGTAAACCATCATCTCCCACTTTTAGGTAGAAATTTTTGGTACTAGTTTCAGCTAACATTGTATCTTTCTTACAAAATGGGCATTTGATTTCCACAACACACTGTCCGCAACAGTCACATGTTACAACCCCATCAGGAGATGCACCAATAAAAGGAACGTCAGGGTTAATGAAAAAGCCAACATCCTCAATTCTGAAATGTTCATGCAATGGTTTCATTTTGTCCATAAATATATCCAAAGCATATTTCTCATGCTGACATCCCCACTGAGTTGCTTTTGTTGAAAATTTGTAACTTTCTGGATAACAGACACTCTTGATTAAACTTTGTGCTGGTGAGGCCGGATCAGTACAGCATGCAGTTTTCATTTTGGATGCTGTAATTCTCCCAGCCCGAAAACGATACCACATTTTTGAATTTGCCTGCTCACGAGTAGCTGTCTCCACAACTCTGGCTTGCTCTTCTGTCACTTGTATATCAATGTCTTGACATTTTTTCAGGAGTTCACTGTAATTCAAATGGACTGCACTCTCGTCTCTCAACTCTGTTAACAAAATTGGAAAGTTTTTTTCCATTGGTGTTGGTATATACCCATCTGAATATGGCGGAATTAACGAAAGCAAGGCTGGTTTTGAGTCACGACAGTCGTACAAAGATTTAAATAAAACAGAAAGTTCCTGTTCTGTTGGTTCAGGGATGAGTGCTTTCTTAGCCGTGTAACAGGGTGTGTAAACAGATGAACCACACGTATCTAACATTCTGTCCATTTTCTTTTTCATGGTCTTTGCTGAGGTGAAATCAATCTCCCGACATGGTTTGTAGCCAACACCTTTAACTGAGCTTGGGAGAAGCCAGTAAGCTTTCTCTTCTGTAACTGTTTTGGAATCCCTCAATTTGACTGTGGCTTCAATGGCAAAAAGTAATGCAGCTACATGTGTGCATGCTTCTCCTAAGCCTGCCATACAGGTACAATGGGCTGCTAAAATGCACCCTTCCTTGCTGACAATAAGCCATGGCTGTAATGGTTTCTCACTCATTCTCTGCGAATGAAGAACCTGAAATCACGAATACAGCAAAATTTATTAATCAATAATTTGAATATCCATTTACATTTATACATGTTCAAAGTACATGCAACTTTTTAAAGTAAATAAATAATTCTGTGCAGTTTAGTATGAACACATGACGATAGGGTGTCATTGATAAAGTGTTATTCAATTGTTTCTTTTGCAATACATGCATAACATTTTGTTGCTCTCACAATTTTTATAGTAAGTTACTGGTAATTTAATGGGGACAATTATTAATTTTAATAAGAAACTGGCCACAAGAACTGGTTTTTGAATCTTTGGGATATACATTAAGCACAAACAGTTTAATGTAAACAATATTTTTATTAATATTACTGACAAATACGAATAAAGTAAATGCATATTTATTCGACCTGATTCGTTTGAACATGTACATGTAGTACAGTGGGGTAAGTTGACCAACACTGTACCAGTGGGGTGAGCTAAAAAAATGGGACATGTTGGTAACTTTTGAAGGACAAGTTGTTTAAACAGCATGGAGATAGCTGACCAGCCATTCACCCATTGGGATGAGTTGGTATGGTGCGAGTAACTAGCATTCTTTGAACTGAGCAGATGAAATGTACAATGAAAGAAGGAAATGTTTTATTTAACAATGCACTCAGCACATTTTATTTATGGTTATATGGTTAAGGACTACACAGATATTGAGAGAGTAAACTTGCTGTCGCCACTTCATGGGCTACTCTTTTTCGATTAGCAGCAAGGGATCTTTTATGTGCACCATCCCAAAGACAGAATAACACCAGTCGTGGTGCA
The DNA here is from genome assembly GCF_016097555.1 of Gigantopelta aegis. Classification (NCBI taxonomy): domain Eukaryota; kingdom Metazoa; phylum Mollusca; class Gastropoda; order Neomphalida; family Peltospiridae; genus Gigantopelta; species Gigantopelta aegis. The sequence goes on along the minus strand of NC_054708.1, from coordinate 63,916,756 downwards.
CTGGCTGGAGCAAGAAATAGCCCAATGGGCCCACCAACGGGGATCGATCTTAAACCGATCGTGCACCAAGCGAACGTTTTACCACTGGGCTACGTCCCACCCCTAAATGTACAGTGAATGAATGGTCTGAAATGTTAAAGCTGTAAATATGTGGGGTAATCTTTAAAATACATACCTACATGTATATTCATTATTAGAAACTTCAGACAGTTCCATCCATACCCCCACCCAACAAATTATTTTATATATTTAGGGGTCTGTTTTAGCCTTTAGAATTATGGTTAGATTGATAACTAATGGGGGAACTGATGGAACTCTTTCCATAATATATTCATTATACAATATACATGTACATCATAATGATATAATAATAAATAGACCTACCTTTGCTTTAACAACACATCTGTCGTTCACAAGTCTAAAAGTCTTGTCTCGTACCCATCCACACGAACTGATTGTAACAAAATAATGGCCGCAGAGCTTCCCATCAAATGCAATGAGGCCTTCTCAGGGTTACATAAAGATATGTTGTGGCTGAAATGGTAATGTCATACTATTTAAAGGTACATGTTACAACACTATAGTACTTGTAGGTAAAACTGAATGTATCTGGTCTATAGTCTGGTCCATCCTCCTACAATATTATTTTTTAATTTTTTTGTTTTTGTTTTTGTTTTTGTTTTTGTGTAAATAATTTCAGTTTGATTTCACGTAAAAAAACAAAGTAAAAGTGTTTTGGAAAAAAAACTAAACTATTTCTGTGTGCAATTTAGAAAACAATCGGCTCAGAAATAAACAACTTGTAGTAAATCCCATAGTATGAAAAAAGGCGTTCCCTGTGCAAGGGGTCCAATCTATACCGTATGACACATGCTTGAACTTCGTATACCACTACCAAAATGGCGGATAATGCTCGCTTCGCTACACGACGGTGAGTACATTTTGTCTTACAGCTACAAGCTGGATGCCTTTCTGATTAAAATAATATTGCGATACGGCTCTAGAATGATTACTCTATCCATATGTTTACTTAATTTCCGATTTTGTTCAGCCACAAAAAAAGCTACTGAAAAACAACCTCGTTGTTTTGACGGCCAAAACAAACGCGATCAAAGTTTTTTGTGTTATTTTAAAACTACATTCCTTGGAATATTTTTATTATTTAAGCATATAGAACAGAAAATCCAATTACGTTTGGTGCATATATGACGCCGGACTCCGCATTGGTTTCACTACGCTGGCTTATCCAGGTCAAAAACAAAGCCATGATTTTGAAAGTGGAACACTTTTGACGGGCTAGTACCGATCTCGGTTTTCATGGGCTTATCACAAGTATAGAATCCCCCAACAAGAGATCACGTGAGATTTCGCAATTTTTGAACAAATTTTACTGTCTTGATTGAGGGGTCGTCTCATATCTCCAAAACATATTTATATTCATAGAGGTATGGTACAACGCCTTTCCAGGGGTCGGTGAGTGGGGGATTTGCCTTGAAATTTTGACAGTGGCCAGCTGTTGGCATACGCGTTACATGTAAGGGGGTGTTACTAATTACGTAACACTCTAGGAGTAGAGGAAGAGGGTACTGTGTTCGATTTACGTAACATTTTTCAAGACTATATGTTATTTTTATTCATTACTTAGACCTAAAAAGGTGTTTTTGCGCGGTCAGTCTAGGATCGATCCCCATCGGCGGGTATACACAAAGACCATGGTATGTGATATCCTGTCTGTGGGATGGTACACATAAACAATCCCTTGCTAAAAAAAAATGTAGCAGGTTTCCAAGGCGCGTGTGCAGGGATTTCAGCGGGGTTGGGGTTATGATAAGCGAAGTTTATATGGGGCCATGCTCCCCCAAAAAATACATTTCAATTTTTTTTAAGCTTGGGCAAGTAAGGGTTTCGACCTCCACTACCTTCCCCCTGCACATGCACCCGATTCCTCTCTAAGATTATATGTCAAAATTACCAAATGTTAGACATCCAACCGCAGATGGAAGGAAGGATAGGATATGTTTTATTTAACGATGCACTCAACACATTTTATTTACGCTTGTATGGGGTCGGATGATTATTAAATCAATATGCTTTATCTTTGATGTCGTTACCCCCCCCCCCCCCCCCCATACACACACACAACTTTACCCTTTCCAAACGAAATAATATTTATTTGAATTTGTCGATTTTAACACGTAAAATTAAGAAGTGAAAACGTTCATGGTCTACTTTAGTATATTTTATTTTAAAAATATATACATGATTAATGTGTTACTAGTATACAAACTAAACTTTGAAAGTTCTACTAACACTTTATAAAATATCAATTCTGAAATAGGAAGGTACGACTGTCGATAATACGTTGTCAAGATCAAACCGGTTTTAACTACAGCGCAAGATTTCTCTTTTAATTTTTTGAGACGAACCCTACAATTTGAAATCGGCAAACGCACGTGTTAACTGAAACTGACAACAGGCTGTCGTTTGTGCTTTGCCGAGCCATGGCGGTACAGGCGACGAATCAAGCGTACACGTTTGACGATATCCGTTCATAGCGAACACACACGACTTTTTTAAAAGTGCATTTGAGCTTGTATTTCACATTTGTACATGATGTTACAATATGGTAACCAGATAATGTAACTTTAAGGAAACGAGTTATATTTATATACTTAAAAAGTGTCTTGATGAAAGTTTGTATACCCTGGAAGCTAACGTAAGCAAATACGTTTTGGAAAGTCATTTTATAATTATCTATTCAAGAATTTTCTTATAGTTTAGGCATATCTTCGTCTACTCCCCCGGGTTTAGGACACCTAATCGTATGTTCCAAATTTAGTTTTTCAGAACAGTTAGACACAATGTAATGACATAGTGGCGTAGGAAGGTGCCACAAAGTGTGTGTGGTGGTGGTGGTGGGGGGGGGGGGGGGGCACACTTATATTTTTACACCATTATAAAGCAAATTGTCTGCCAGTGTGACAATATGACGTAAATTGTATTGGGTACTTAAAGGTTCCACAACGAGTGACGGTTGATTATTGTATTTATTTCACTTTCGTTTCGTCTTAGGTGACGTTTTGAAAATTAACTAACGTGAGTGATATAAGTAAGATAGTCAACCTTCACGAAATGAGAAATTTATTTAACAAATGAGGGCATTTACATTACATTTCTATCGCCATTCTACTAAAACAAATTTAATTTTTCAAGCTGAACAGAGAAAAAATAGGAATTACAATTGTGACATCACATTAAAAATACAGCATCACAATGCGTTTTTATCCAATTCCAAAGCCTCTGAGATGTTTCTGATGTGGAGTGTGATAACCTAAATCTTTCATTACTGCTGACAGCGGTATCACATAGTGTCAGTGATGTAACAGGAGCAGTTATACGTTAAATAAACTATTCAGGTTGCCTTTGAATATAAATGTACATGCAATCAAATCATAACCAATTATATATAAGCATTCACAGGTCTCGACCAATACTTGGGCGAGTTTGGTTTTAGAAATAAGAACGCATTTGAATAGTTGAAACATAGTTTATGTGTACAATTTAATTGCATGTAACATTTGAACACGTGAGCATATTGTTCTTGATTCTAAGTCATAACGAAGGAAGTATCTTTCCTTCATCCACCTTGTAGCTGGCACGTGCAGATTGAACTCCTTGAGGTGGTCCAGGATATATCCCGGTGAGAAAACCCTCTTATCAATCTGATAAACTGACCTACAAAAACAATTTCCCTGTCCAAAACAAGTCCTTGTTGGCATCAGAATACCTCATACAGGATGAATTACCGTGACAGTGCCATTTTAGCGTATCTATAAATAATACATAGGAAATCTTTTGGGGTTTTTTTTTTGTGGAGAAAAGGTCATTTTGAACACTGCTTCTGAAGAGTGACATAGTTTCTGTTATATCATCAGTATTCATGTCTTAAAATGTATGATTATCACCATTGTCATTTACACTCTGAGTTGCGAATGACAACCTCTTCCTAAATTGCTTTTCTCCTTTCTTCTGTGATGATCTCTGCTGTGGTGGTGTTGAAAATCCCTTGTTGGGTGTAGGATTTACATCTGTAAGTGTTGATATGGAAGATGCTTTCTTAAATGGACTGATGAAACACATTTATTTGTGCAATATGTAAAGTCTGAGGTACGACAATTACACAGCCTTTCGCCAGAACTGGATCTCCTAGGTGTCAAGACGGGAAACAACTTTCCTCTTTCGTGACTGGTAAAGGCCTAACTTGCTGACCTCTTTTTGTATCTCTCCATTACTGAAAAAGCACACCTTAAGTTGAAATATATAATCACGATATTGTAGGGTACAAATTCAAATATAATTGTTTGAAGTAAACGAAATTTTGGCTTAAACCCGGGGGAGCAGAAGAAGATGTGTCTAAACTATATATTCTTTATTCCTCTTGTAGAGAGTTCGAACAGTACAGATTATCATAGATACATACTACATAATACATAAAAGGCAATGCACAATGATTAATGGATAATACATAGTACTTGATACAAAATACATAATACGTAATATATACAGTGGCTAGGTGAGAGAATTACATGAAAAAGGTTATTGGTTGATCAGAATCACGCTCATATACTCGCCACCCTGCCATTCTCTCTCTCTCTCTCTCTCTCTCTCTCTCTCTCTCTCTCTCTCTCTCTCTCTTGTCCAGAATGTATTTCTGGTTGTTGTTAAGTATGAACAACTAGTCATGACGTGTGTAAAAAGATCAGAATAGTTACTAGTACATAACGTACAAATACCTTGTACTGAGTTTGGCCTCCATGTAGCACATATATTTATCAAGTGATTTGCTTGCTCCTTTAGTGATGGATTTGAACATGCAACTGACCAAGCTCTATGCACTTCGAGATTGGCATGAATTTTGAGAAAATGTGTTGTATCGGGGTTTAAAGAAATTCGTAACTGCCAGTTAGTTTCCTCAAATTCTAAAACATTTTTTCTTACAATTATATTCCAAATATGCTTACTAGGGAATACTGATGTTAGAAAAAAATCGTTGAGGTGATGCAGTAGATTATATTTACGAAGAATTGTGTATATATCCGCTGCAAAGCCAATATTTGAACGAACACACTGATTTGACCGTCAAAACAACGAAGGTGTTGTTTTCAATAGCTTTTTGTGGTTGAACAAAATCGGTAATTAAGTGAACAGATGGATAGAGTAATCATTCTAGAGCCGTATCGCAATATTATTTTAATCAGAAGGACATTTAGCATGTAGCTGTAAGACAAAATGTACTCACCGTCGTGTATCGAAGAGAGCTTTATCCGCCATTTTGGTAGTAGTATACGAACACGTGTCATACGGTTTAGATTGGTCCCCTTGCTGTGGGAAGAAATGTAGATCATTCATTTTGCTGACATTGTTATATTATTTATGCCGTAGACAGTTCTTAAATAATAATAGTCTGGTCCATCCTCCTACAATTTCTTTTTGGTGTAAATAATTTCAGTAAAAGTGTTTTTTGGGGGAAAAAACCCAAACTATTTTTGTGTGCAGTTTAGAAAACAATCGGCGTAGAAATAAACAACTTGTAGTAAATCTCATAGTATGAAGAAAGGCGTTCTCTGTGGGGAGGACTGTAGATTATTCATCATGGTACATTTGCTGAGATGGTTATACTATTTATGCCATAGACAGTTCTTTAAAAAATGTATTAACACCCCCCCCCCCCTCCCCCACACCAAATTGGCGTGACCGTCTGACGTGCAGCAATATATTGATATTAGGTTTTTCAAAGTACCTTTTAGAAACAAGTCGTATTGAATGGTCATAATCTCTGCCACCATTGGCGTACGGGATCCTATTTTCACAGCTCTTATTGTCCGGACGTCTCCATCGCATGTGCCCGGATGGTGGGAGTAGCCCGAGTACTCTGTTCGAGAGCTAGACGGATATTTGGACATGATCAATATCTGTCTTCAGACATAACTATAACGAAAACACAGGATTGCTGCCTACCACCGTCAAGGCAAATATTCCCGCTCTACTACAACAATCCTCCTATATTTGACGTTAAATAACATTTTTGTTCGTATTCCGATGACAGACAATCCTTAATGAAGGTGAGTTGGAGAAATTTAGATGGACGGCCAAGGTAATGTATATCGGATCATTTAAAAACAAAAAAACAAAAAAACCCCAACAACAACAACAAAAACAATGTAAACAAACAAAAACAAAACTACAAACAAACAAACACCCTCCAACCCCTTCCCCACCCCACCAGTGGTTGCAAAACAAGGCGTCGCGCGTCGCATGCGACGTTTACTACCCTCATTTCCGACGTCTATTTTCGCCACAGTTGCTCAGACTCCAGTTCATATTTTCTTGCTTCTTGTCTGAATGTATAGCTCAGCTTCTATGGGCTAATTTCTTCAGGAAAACTTTGAGTTTCTCACGAATACAGCGTCCATTACTGCTCATTGCCTTTGTTTTAAAAATATATTTTGTTTTGATTCATGTGCACAGTAGACCCAGTGATTTTCCGCCATCGCGCAAAACGGACGGAATTCCCATTGTGAAACGGAATTTACATTTGGAAATGGAATTACGATTTTCCGCAAAGTTAAAAAAAAAAAAAAAACTATTTTACTATTGCCACACGCTGTAAAACTGACGATTGACCCGCGCGCAGTACTATTGGCAAACGCTAGACTGAATTGTGCGCTTCAAGGTAAACCAAATGGTCACATTGGGAACCAATCAAATACTTCGCGAAAGTTAGCGAAACGTTTGCTGACTGAACATGTGGCTGGTTTACTGCTTAGTCTGTTGCGCCTGCGCAGATGGGACAGGTTTTTTTTCTTTTAGGAGCAAATTTTACCAGCGGTTTGTCGCTAACGCTTGTCTCGGAAGACAGATTTTTACGCTACACATTAAACCGATTGACCATTTCGGGAACTACCAGTCAAAATATGTTTGCAAACGTTTAGAAAAAAAACGGCTGGCTGAACGTTGCAATGTTACTTTATTTCCGCTGTGTCGTGCGCATACTTCAATTTGCAGACGACGTTAGACTGTCAAAGAGATGATAAAATAAATAAATGTTTACGTTTTGTGAACGCTAAGCCTCGTTGAATAAAGCAGTGCACTTAATTGTTGGACAATCATGCTTTATAAAGTTATTATAATTGTAGCCTTTGCTCCTGATGTGATTTTTCGCTACTAATATGTAGGCTTACTTTGATTTAATGAGAAATAGCGACGCATGTCGACACCAGTCACTGAGTAAATTTCCGGACCCTTTAATTTGTCACAACTTGTGTTAGTTCAATTGTTAATTATATATTGTAGTCTGAAACGGAAATGAAACGGAATTTACAAAAACATGAAACGGAAAATAACTCTTTTTTTTTAAACGGAAAACCACCGAGTCATACTTGTTTTATTCTTGGGCCAACAATTTCACCAACCATATGCATTACAAGTGGACTACATTGCACACTTCTGTGGTAACAGACTCCGGCCCATAGAGTCCCCCCCCCCCCCCCCCCCCCCCCCCCCGTGTGCCCCCATTACTGAGTGTCTGTAGCTCTCGATAAACTCCCAACTCCTACTCTGTCAGTTCCAACGCCTACTAGTACTTCGTTTTGCAACCGCTGCCCACATTGGTTTTTTATTAAATGAGAGCGTAAGCAACTGATATCTTCGAATAGTAGGAGCCGAATGCTGCCATACGCTGTTGCTGACTGTTTTTTGAGTATTTTTCAGAGTATTTCTTGGCACATATCTTGTCATTAAGACACGGTTTAAGTCCCATCTTCAGCTGTTAACAAATATCATTCATTGATACACCAAGACGGTAATATCAAAGGCGTGGTATGTGTTGTCCTGTCTGTGGGCTGGTGCATATAAAAGATCCCTTGCTACTAATGGAAAAATTGTAGCGGGTTTCCTCTCTATGACTGCGTCAAAATGACCATATGTTTGTCATCCAATAGCCGATGATTAATACATCAATGTGCTCTAGTGGTGTCGTTAAAAAAATCATTGGTAGCCAAAACAGTAAACTTTTAATTACTGTCGATTGAAGTCGCGCTCCCTAGTAAATATTAGAGAAAAAAAAAAACTTACTCCAGTGACCAGTGTTTGTCCTATTTCTTAAACGAGAGTATATTAATTGATATAGGCCTGTATGACAAACAGATGTCAACTTTTATCAAACATGCTATCTATAAAGAATGAACTTTGATCCTAGAAACGGTGGTCATATAATACTGGATAGGAATGGCACCATCTGGATGAGGTGGGAACAACAGACGATGCTGTGGAATCGGCCAACCACGTAATTGTGAAACAGATGGACTGATAAACTGAATGAAAATCTTTCAAGTTATTATTCTTCCCAGTCATCTCCAACTTGTCACAAGACGGATGTGATACGAACATGTGTACTGTAACCACCTTGTCTGTCCACATGCGATTTTTGCACCTGTACTAGGCCCTATGTACATTTATGTTCTAATAAAACAAAACTTACAGTTTTTAAAACCAAAATTTGGGAGTAAGATAGCAGTATGGGTTACCTATAGAGATAATAGTTTGGACCAGCTTGAATAACACACATTATTTTGATACATTGATATTGTATTGATGTGTGAATATCTAAATATGCATATCTAGGTTGACTGTTACATACATAGATATTAACGCATTGGCGCATGGAATAATTAAATCCGTTCTGGCCTCACAAATTGTCCCATGCCGTTGCTGGGACTCGAACCTGTGGCATCCTGGGGCTAAGATCTTTTTTGTGAATTGTGTCGTTAGTCGGGATATAGCCATTATTTTGTCAAATGATAAATTGTGCCGATTCTGACATAACAAGAAATAGGTACGTTTGTTGGCAGACTGGGTTACAGATGGGGGCAACAATTGAAATCCGTGTTTTTCATTGCTGTAATTTAGTTTCACACTTATTCGTCTGACTGCTAACCCCTAATAAACGAAAGACTAAGTTATTGCAGAATAATCGGCAGGTGACACAATAACAATTAATTGAATCTTATATGATTAGCTAAAATATAAATTCAACTGAATATAGTATTAAATGTTACACTGTAACAATACTATCTCGAGTTTGATGTTATTGTCACATCTTTCCAACCGTCAGAGCATTTTCAATGATAAAATTACATATTAAAGGGACAGACTAGTTTTTAAACACTACAGCATATTTTTCACTATTAGAGCCGTTTATGATCACTGGAATCAAACATTACTTTTCCATTTCCGTACGACCAATTGTTTCTGGTCATCTCTCTCTCTCTCTCTCTCTCTCTCTCTCTCTCTCTCTCTCTCTCTCTCTCTCTCTCTCTCTCTCTCACAATGCATACACACACACACACACACACACACACACACACACATGTATATATATATATATATATATATGTGTGTGTGTGTGTGTGTGTGTGCATTGTATGTATGTCAGGTTTGACTATTACATACATAGATATTAACACACTGGCACTAGGACTCGAACCTGTGGCACCGAATCGCCCACACGTAGCAGTCTTGCCATAATTCTTTATGTGGCCTACAAGCTACGCGGTCGATTCCGCTTACGTTCAAGAAACAGTGGACAAACCTGGGCCATGTAACTCAAAGAAGTGTAACTAAGTGTACGATACGTGTATGGTACGTGTGCGTACTTACTGTTTTACTCCTGTAACTAAAAGAATGCGCAAAGCACACTTAGCATACACGTAAAATGTTCACTTGCGTAGTGCCTAAGAACGTGTCAATATCAGTGCAGTAAGCAACCCTTGGCTCATTGCATGTATTGCACGCGTGCGTTGTTATTAGCAAGTAAATAACCCACAATACATTTCATTTAGCCAACGAAAACAAAGGCATGTCTTCTTCGATTTCTTCCCCACCAAAAAAGAAAAGAAAACCCAATTTTACCATAGAAGACCACAATCTACTTGTGGATGCTGTCGCCAAAGATAAAGGTATATTATATCTTTAAATTTTTTAATTTATTATATAATATATAGGCTATTCAGTGTATATTTACTTCTATGCACATACTTGCGGTGGGTCGTCGGATCGATCCCACATGGTGGACCCTTTGGGCTACTTCTCATTCCAGCCAGCCTGTGCTCCACGACTGGTGTATCAAAGGCCGTGGTATGTGCTATCCTGTCTGGGATGGTGCATATAAAAGATACCTTGCTGCTAATCTGACAGAGTAGCCAATGTGGCGGGAGCGAGTTTCCTTTCTCACTAGCATAATGGTCCTTAAACATATGCCTCACGCCATATAACCGTAAATAAAATGTGTTGAGTGCGTCGTTAAATAAAACATTTCTCTCTCTCTCGAAATGGACAAACTTGCTAATTATAGTCCGTCGTGTTTTTCTTAAATAATTTCCCATTCATACCGTCGATGAAATAGCTGAAAAAATACAAGAATGTCCAAAAGAAGACAACATTGTCAATGAAGATCCCAACCACGACACCCCTTTTCAAATACCACTGCACAACCATCGCGTGAAACAGTCTTATGAATTCATAGGTCCGAACCTTGAATTAATAGATATAGAAAGAGAAAGAGAAAGACTTGAGATAGAAAAACAACGACTAGACATAGAGAAGCAGCGCCTAGAGGTCGAGAAACAAAGATTACAACTGGAAATGGAACGATCACGTCATACGAAGGAATAGTTTGAAATCACAAACACTAGTGAGCTTTCAAAGAGTGATTTTTATAATGATGATTCGTTACTGAATATGTATTTGATAATAAACACCCTTGTAATATATATTCTAATGTGTATTAAACTGTCTCACTAGTACATTTTTTAATCTTTATTTATGAGCACACATTTTATTAAAGATTTGAATATTTGAAATAAATATAATTTACTGAATTAAAGAGACAAAACAGTTTAACACACCCGTAACAGTTTCATTTATAGACAGTCAGTTTTAAAAATTGGTTGTAATAAGTTCATTTCTAACATCAATTCCTCGTTGGTTTTGTAGAACAATTTGATAATGATTGTTGTCATCATCATCTTCGTTTTCGTGAATCTGATAATCCATAAGAGGAATTCCCTTCTGTCTGCATATGTTATGCAATATAGCCGTTGCAGCTATGATGTTGACACATTTTTCTGGGCTGTACATAAGAAAACCACCAAAGGCATGCAAACATAGAAATCGCATCTTCCACACTCCAATCGCTCTTTCACTCGCATTTCTTGTTTTTCTTTGGCTTTGGTTGTAATTTCTCTGCCCTCCTGTCTGAGGATTCAATACGGGAGTCAACAGAAAAGGCAAACAAGGATAACCACTGTCACCCAGCAACCAACTGTCTCCAAATTCGCCAGAGGCAAAGCGTTCTTGAATAGCAGAGTTATTCCACATAAAAGAGTCGTGTGTTCCACCTGGCCATTTTGTCATGATGTCAGTACAAATTAGCCGATGATCGTTTATTACTTGTACATTGATGGCATGATAGCCCTTTCTACAAACATACAGTTCATCATTGTTTGAAGGACATTTTATTGGTATCAGAGTCCCGTCAATGGTACCAACCACATTGGGAAATTTCGCTATGTCATAAAATCCTTGTTTAACGCTTCTCAAGTCGTTCTGTGGTGTAAATTTTATGTATTTGTTGATGTTGTTGCACAATGCCTTCGAAACTGAATGAATGCTGCGAGATATCGACATTCTGTGCATCCCATGTACATCGGCGTTCACTGCTTGAAAGGAACCGCTTGCAAAATACCTCAGCGTCACCATCACTTGCAATGACACCGATAGAGAATGTACCCTATTGGTAGGTCTAAGTAGGTCATTGTTTAGAACATCGCAAAGTTCAAAAATACTTTGTCTGTCCAACCTGTATTTCCTTATAATTTCTTGTTCTCCCATATAGTCCAAAGGGTTATTTCGATCTCGAAATACACGACCAATATTATGGCGTCGTCTCCTGTTATGTCTGTTGTGTAAATAAACATAAAGCGCCATATTGAAATGAAGATCGGGTTTAAAATATTTACATGCCACGAGCAACGTGTGCACCTGTTAAGGTTTTACGTGTGTGCTACACCACCCTCGAAACCGACGTAAGTATGTGGCCATTTACGCACACGACTTAAAGTACGTGCACGTTGAGTTACTGGTTTAAATCGTTAAGAGTGATCTACGTCTGACGTAAGTGTTACGAGTGCTTTGAGTTACAGGGCCCTGGGCCCGTAACATAAAGCATTCGTAACACTTAAGTCAGACGTACACCATATATATATACTACTCAAAAGAATTTAAGGGTCAGATGATATTTTCGACATTATTTTCTGAATGTCAATTATATTAGCTAGACCATAATGTCACGCATGGTATTGTTCCATTTTGACGAAAGTGGGTCTAAGCAACCCATAAATGAATTAAAATCCACTGTCATTGACACTGTCGACTAGTTCTAATGTCGAACACATGCTTACATTTGCACGTAAATTAGGGCGAAAGCGAAAGATCTGCTAAGTGCCCATAACTTGCTTTTTCACAAAGCGCTTCATTTGCACGCTTTGCACGTGTATTCCATGTTCCCAATGCTGAATTTCCGTATAATTGGAGCTTGCGTTCGTGTACGGTGCACACTCCAAATTCGACAATGGTACGACTTCAACTGACTATCGAAGATCGAGGAAGGGCTATTGCTTGGTTTCAGGATGGCAATACGCAAAGAAATGTTGCTCTGAGACTTGGTGTCAGTCAGTGTCGTTGGCCGACTGTGGCAACGGTACCAAGCAACGAATTCTGTTCGAAATCGTCCACGTTCGGGAAGACCCCGAAGCACTACAAATAGAGAGGACCGCTACATCACCAATATGGCTCTACGTCAACGCACAACCACTGCACGCCGATTACGTGACAATCTGCGGACTGCGACTGAAACTCGAGTGTCTGATCAAACCATACGCAATCGTCTGAGAGCCAATAATCTACGCTGCCGTCGCCAGGCTGTTCGACCACCACTCCTACCACGTCACAGAACGGCCAGACGTCACTGGTGCACGCTTCATCTGCGGTGGCAACGTGTTCAGTGGGGTCGAGTGATGTTCACTGATGAGTCCAGGTTTAGTCTCCAGTTCAACGACGGTCGGGTTCGTGTCTACAGACGTCCTGGGGAGCGCTTCGCTGACGTTAACGTTAGACAACGTCACCGGTTCGGTGGTGGCAGCGTCATGGTGTGGGGCGGCATCTCTATCCACCACAGGACCCCCCTCTATGTGGTGGATGGCAGTCTGAATGGAATCCGCTATCTGAATGAGATTATCCGGCCGTTGGTTCTCCCAGGCCTTCAGCAGATTGGCGGCGGGGCAGTTCTGCAGGATGACAATGCCAGACCCCACCGCGCCAGGGTGGTAACGGACTTTCTCAGACAACAAGGTATCGCCAGGATGGATTGGCCAGCATATTCGCCTGACTTGGCCCCAATAGAGGACGCCTGGGACGAATTAGGCAGGAGAGTTCGGGATAACCATGCCCCTCCGGCCAACCTTCATGATCTGGGTCAACTTCTTATGGCAGAGTGGCAGGCCATTCCCCAAGAGTTCTTCAGACGTCTGATCAACAGCATGAGGCAACGATGTGTCGAGTGTATTCGCGCCAGGGGTGGATTCACACACTATTAAACGAATGTTCTAATGTGTAAAATCCATGTTTGACAACCTTCAACTTTGACAGCATGTCATGTGACTTTCTTGTATACAGTGACGTTTATTTGTGTTTTTTTGTAAATATGGAACAATAAATAAAAAATTTGGTGTAGTTTACATCATCAATCTAATACACTCTGAAACTTATTTGGTTATAAATTTTTGACCCTTAAATTCTTTTGAGTAGTATATATATATATATATATATATAATGTGTGGTGTACGTCTGACATAAGTGTTACGAGTGCTTTCTGTTACCGGGTCCTGGCCCTGGTTAGTATGGGTGTATTCGCACGTAGTCCTGTTGGTATTTGTCTGGATAATATCACGTGCCCACCCACCAGGTTGCTACTCAGTCTGTTGAGGGGTAAGCTACCCCGCAGGCTGACATACCGGTGTGGGGATATCATCCTAGATGGCTTCGTTGGTAGCTGCTTGGGAGTCGTTGGGCTAGCAACAACCAGGTGTTGCCTTTTGGTTATTACCTCTAGCCGCATCGATTCCTTGGCTTTGCCTTGTGTAGAGGAAAGTCGGGTATCTGCAGCTCTGGTGACGACCTTCCATGGGCGTACATGGGGGGGGGGGGGGGGGGGGGGGTTCGATGGGTTCGACCGAACCCCCCCTGAAACCGCTTTTTTTATAATTTAATATATCTGACATTGATATCTGACATTATTATATTTACTCAACATAGAAATATATGCCCAATATCTCTGAAATCTATTTTAGAACTCCCCTTTTCAAAATTCTATGTACGCCCATGCCTTCGGTTCGATCCTCGGGGATCGACTGTCGGGTTTGAACCGTGGACTGATATAATGAGGTGAGGCCGGCCTTCTTGGTGTGGATGGAGACCGCGATTTCGAATGAACCGCCCCCCCCCCCCACCCCCCATATAACCGTATAACCGTAAATAAAATGTGTTGCGTGCGTCGTTAAATAAAAACATTTCTTTCTTTCTTTCCCTTAAGCTCTCTTAAGCAAGTATTTGATATACCAGTCGTGGAACACTGATTGGGACGGGCACAAAATCTAATGACAGAATGTGTCCATCATCGAGATTCGATCCTACGAACCAAGCATCTCTTGCGAGCGGTGTACCAACTAAGCAAGACCCCAAAAGGCCACCCCACCCCGAATACATATGTGAATTAATTGTAAAATCACATCAACGTACAGTTAGGATCACAACCGGGGGCGGGATTTAGCTCAGTCGTTTGAGTGCTCGCATAAGGTGCTTGCGTCGAAAGATCGAACCACCTCGGTGAATCCATTCAAATGATTGGGTTTTTTTCTCGTTCCAACCAGTGCACAACAACTGGTATATCAAAGGCCGTGGTATGTGTAATCCCGTCTGTGGAATGGTGCATATAAACGATTCCTTGCTACTAATGACCGGCCTTGATGGCGCAGTGGTTAAGCCATCGGACTACAGGCTGGTAGGTACAGGGTTCACAGCCCGGTACCGGCTCCCACCCAGAGCGAGTTCTTAAGGGCTCAGTGGGTAGGTGTTAGGCCACTACACTCTCTTCTCTCACTAATCACTAACCAACTGACTAACAGGTAATCCACTGTTATGGACAGACAGCCCAGATAGCGGAGATGTGTGCCAAGGACAGCGTGCTTGAACCTTAATTGGACGAAAATAAGTTGAAATGGATGATACTAATGGAAAAATGTAGCGGGTTTCCTCTGATGATGACTAGTCAAAATTACAATTTTTTTTACATCTACTGGCCGAAGATGAATACATCAATGTTCTCTGGAGGTGTCGTTAAACAAAACAATTTGGGTTTTTTAGGATCACAGTCTGAGTGTATGGTACATCAGTTTTACCACTCGCTAATAATAAGCATTTCTAATATCCCAGC
This sequence comes from Gigantopelta aegis, assembly GCF_016097555.1. Lineage (NCBI taxonomy): Eukaryota > Metazoa > Mollusca > Gastropoda > Neomphalida > Peltospiridae > Gigantopelta > Gigantopelta aegis. Next base: position 63,901,149 of record NC_054708.1, on the reverse strand, counting down.
TATTTCAACATGGTCTCGTGAAACGTAGACTAATGCTAATAGTTTGGATTTTAGGACTATCTATAGCATCCTCATGAATTGGAAATGCCCAGTTTGTAGTCGCATATACTTATACTGTAGATGTAATTATCATATTTTTTAAATCTATTTTATGTGGGGCTTTTGTCTCCATCTGGAAATAGCCCAGTTTGTAGTCGCATATACTTATACTGTTAGATGTAATTATCATATTTTTAAAATCTATTTTATGTGGGGCTTTTGTCTCCATCTGCCTGTCTATATCCCACATATAGTTTTTCGTATTTTATTTTCACAATGCCTGGAAATATTAAGCTGAAACTTTGTGTAGAACTGTATCATAAAGAGTTACAGGTCAGTTTGACTTTCGTAGCGATTTACCCATTTTTGGCCAGAGTTGTGTCCCTTGAACGTAGAAGATACCATTAGTTGCTAGGTACCGGCCTCGGGGATGTAGTGGTTAAGCCATCGGAATTAAGGTTGGTAGGTACAGGGTTCGCAGTCCGGTACTGGCTCCCACCCAGAGCGAGTTTTAATGACTTAATAGGTAGGTGTAAGACCACTACATCCTCTTCTCTTTCACTAATCACTAACAATTAATCCGTTGTTCTGGACAGACAGCCCAGCTAGCAGAGGTGTGTGTGTGCCCAGGACAGCGTGCTTGAACCTTAATTGAATATAAGCACGGAAATAATTTGAAATGAAAATGAAACTTACTGGGCACGGTAAAGGGCATATGCATATATTGTTTTAGCAGTATTCTCATAACACTTGTTTTATTTGTAGTTTTTAGTTCAAAGTATTGCGAACGTTTTAACCACTTGATATATGAAGCGTTAAACACTGAAACAAAAACAAATGTTCTATTTCATTGAGAATATCTGCATATGTATGATTTTAAAAACAATATAAAACCAATACTTTTAGTACGACAGACCGGAGCTGCGTTCAGCCAGACTGAGCAAAAAAACGTCCGCCTGACTGGTTTATGCGCTTCACGTTAAACCAAATGGACACGTCGGGAATCAATCAAATGGTTTGCGAACCTTAGCGAAACGTTCGCTGGCTGAACTGGGTGTCGATTAAAGTTAAAAATATAAAGTTTTATTTTGTTTAACGACACTAGAGCCCATTGATTTATTATCGGTTATTGGATATCAAACATTTGGTAACTCTTAACATATAAAAGTTAAAAGTTTGTTTTGTTTAACGACACCATTAGAGTACGTTGATTTATTAATCTTCGACTGTCAAATAATTTATAATTCTGACATGCCGTCTTAATGTACTGAAAGACACTCGTTGCATTTTTTAATCTTCGGCTGTCAAATAATTTATAATTCTGACATGCAGTCTTAATGTACTGAAAGACACTCGTTGCATTTTTTAATCTTCGGCTGTCAAATATTTTATAATTCTGACATGCAGTCTTAATGTATCTTTTATATGAACGTTCCCAAAAGAAAGGGTCGCACATACCACGGTCTTTGATATAATAGTCGTGGGGCAATGGCTGAGATGAGGGAAGGGAAACAATCAGAGAATGGGTCTACTGAAGTGATTCGATTCATCGACACCACGACTGGTATATCAAAGGCCGTGGTATGTGCTATCTTGTCTGTGGAATGGTGCACTTAAAAGAACCCTTTCTACTAATGGAAAAATTGTGCGACTATGTCAAAATTAACAAGTGTTTAACATCCAATAGCCGATGATTAATAACTCAATGTGCTCTAATGGTGTTGTTAAACAAAGCAAACTAACTTTTTTTTTTATTTAAGTGGCTGTTTTAAAGTGAATTCGTCTTACTATCTTCTTTTCGTTTCTTCTCAAATCATTTGTTGAATTTATGTTGCGATATTTGTTTTTCTACTCTTTTTTTTATCGCTTGCTTTGTTGAATGTTGTGTTACCAATTGTACATCATTGTATATCTGTGTCTTTCTTCTCACTTGGTTTGTCGAATTATCCTTTTTAATGTGTGTTCTCTTGCTCTAATTTGAGCTATTCGAGAATTCACACAATTGGTGGGTGAGAGAGAGAGAGAGAGAGAGAGAGAGAGAGAGAGAGAGAGAGAGAGAGAGAGAGAGAGAGAGAGAGAGAGAGAGGTTGAGAGACAGAGAGGCAGAGAGGTTGAGAGAAATTCGCAGAGAGAGAGAGAGAGAGAGAGAGAGAGAGAGAGAGAGAGACACACATACACATACACACACACACACACACACACACACACACAATATATATATATATATATATATATATATATATATATATAATGCAATCCATTTAAGCTGTAAAGACCAATATATTTGAAAAATAAATAAATGATTATTTACAACACGTCTCAACAACACTGTTGATCAAGGGTGGGTCTACGATTTGTGATAAGGAAAGGAGTTATTACGGGTATTTTCTTTCACCTCTGTATTATTCTGTTCTTCTTTTGTTTATTATGCTTTAAAGGGCAAGGATTCCTTATACCCACCGCTGTCTCATAAACCCCGATTAGTGTTCTTGCTTTACAACAAGTTAGCATATGGAATACAGTTTATCATTTAATATATTAGGTCTTCGGTTTGACAGACGGGACACATTTCTGAAAATTTTACACATTTTAAAGGCGCAAACCCCAGTTTTAACTCTTAAAAAAAAAATTGACACTTTAAGTTTAGTTAATTTACAAGCCTGTAAGTCATTTGGATAAAGCTACAATAGAGTGAAAGTAGAGTCGTTGACGTTGAAACCAAGAAATATCCTTGAAATTAGACTACAACTTAAATCAATAACCGCTACTTCTCAGAAGCACGTGCGTTTTTAAAAATATGAAAAATGCATTTTGGGGGAATTAGAAACACCAGGATGACCAGAAACACTTCGGAATCTACGGAACTGGATAATCTAAAGAATAAAATATAAGTAATGTTTGATTTCAGTGATCATAAACAGCTCTAATAGTGAAAAATATGCTGTACATAGTGTTTAAAAACTAGGGTCTGTCCCTTTAACTGCCTTGTAATTTATTAGAAAAGTGTGGAGCCGCGAAAATTAAATATAAACTAAATTCATATATCGATAAAACATTTCAAAATATCCCTTTTCCATATTAAAAATTCTTTTTTGAGACACCGATCCATCAAGCTTTTGTTTTCTTTTGTTGTTGGTTAGTCTTGAAATGTCTTCACGCTTGAGTTATTCTGAAAATAAAATTGGAAAAATTAAACATTTTAAATCAAAGCCTATTAATAAATTAATTTTTTTTAGTGCAAAATGATGTACATAGGGGTTATTAAATATTTACACTATAGATGACTCGTTTTCTATATAGTTAGTATAGATACATAAAGTTACAAGCGGAATTTCTATTTTATATGAACGTGGTCTGCAAAGAAACCTGTGACCCTACAATGCAAATATGACAAACACTTCAGTATAATTCAGTAATCTGTAGTAGTCTCCAGAAAACGCGTGTGAAACGCTAAAAGGGACATCCTTGTTTGGATCCTATGTTTTGATGATATAAATTACTGACCTTGGCTTCTACCATGTTTTAACTTAGTGACATGTGTTAGAAAATACATTGCGCTGACTTTTAAACGTGTACAATATTTTAACTTAATGACACTTGTTAGAAAATGTTTAAATGTACATAATATACTTAAAATATGTAGACATATTTTATTTCGTGTTTCGTTATCAAAAACGGTTACCTAGTTGTTCTACTATGTAGGACTAATTCCACACGAAAAGTCGACATGCGGCTCACTAACCACTAACAACTAACGCTAATCAATTGTCGCGGACAGTCAACCCAGATAGCTGTGTATTTCTAGGAAAGCGTGCTTGGACCGTAACTGGATACATTTTAAAGAGATCGCATGTGGCTATTAAATATTTGCCCGCCGTTTGTTGTGTATGTAGAATCAAACACGATGTGCATTTCAAGGAATACGAAAATTACTCGAAACACAAAAAACAAATCAGTATATTGGATATTCAGAAAAATAATATTTAATGTTCAAAATTACACTTCTAAATTACCAAAGGGAAAATACTCTGAGCTACCAGCACCGTCCGTAATACTACAAACACAAATTTAGCCCCCCCCCCCCCCCCCACACACACACACTAAAAAATCTGAATGACTAAATCAACGACCAATCCCAAAGGAAATGAATTTAATGTTCTTACAAACATTTGTAATTAACGATTTTAAGTTAGAATGTTTAATTGTTACATCACAAATGCTAAAATATGGATAGAGTAGTTTGAATTATGGTTTGAGAGCATTTTGGAAGTAAAGAAATTGATAAAAATGTCTCGCCAATAGCGGCCATCTTGACATCAAGATATAATTTGTCGCAAAGCACCGATTGGTTGGCTCATAGTAGAAAAAAACCAACTCTAAATCAAAAGACCAAAAAAGCTGAAAAAATATCTTGATACTTTTAGCTTTTATCCACTATGTCCCTATCATCAGCTATTAGACTATACGGACAGCGTATGCAAAATGTCTTGATTGGTGTGTTTACATTACGTAACTGTACTATATATATATATATATATATATATATATATATATATATATATATATATATATATATATATATATGACGATAAGTTTAAATTATACGGACGATAGACATTAATGATTAAGAATAAACTGAATGTGGACCTTAAAAGTAAAATACCTAGAACCAGTTTGATGTTCACATTTTAATTTATATGTGTTCCGGCATCTGCAGCCACTTCTTACCTGGGCAGTTTTGTTCATCGCTGTTGTCGTTGCAGTCGTTGTCGTGGTCGCACATCCACAGTCTTGTAATGCATCTGCCGTTTCCACACTGGAATTCATTGGAACCGCAGGTTGGCGTATCTGCAAAGCAGTACTCATTAAAGGAACGTTTAAGATTTTACTTTTAAAAGCTGCTTAGAATTTCTTAATCCCCGTATACAGCAGGTTCCACCCTGACCGACATGGTGTAAAGTAACAGATGCTAGTTTTTAAACACTACGTAAGGCGTATGTTTCACTATTAGAGCCGTTTGTTGATCACTGAAAACAAATTTAGATTTTATTGTATATATTATCTATTTCCGTACATCAGAAGTGTTTCTGATCATCATGGTGTCTCTAATACCACAAATGCATTATATATATATATATATATATATATATATATAAAACGCACGTGCGTCTGAGAAGTAACGGTTATAGAGACGAGGTCTAGTCAATGTTTAAGGGTATTTCCCCGTTTCACGTCACATACTCTTGTTTCACTCAATCGTAACTTTATCCAAATGTTGTAGATTAACTAAACTAATGTTTTGGGTTTGTAACAATCCGTAGAAAAACCAGCCGTGCTTTGAGTAAGAAAAAACTTCCAAACGTTCTGCATGTACTGTTTATTTGATCGCAATGGAAGCGTTTATGCATAATCTTGTGGTATTAAAATTATTGATTAACAGTAATTGTTCTATGTAACAGATGTGGAAAACGTGAAATATGTTAGCAAGTTTTCTCAATGCACAGAGCCGCAAATATGTCTCATCAACCATTTCACACCAAAAGTTATTGTGACATGGATTGTTTGGAGTAATAAATTTGTAAATGGATTTATGAATGTAAACCAGAGAAAATGTGCATGAAACAGCTCGAAGAAATGCAACCAAGCAGTTGTTGCAGCGACTGCATGCTTTGAGCAAGAAACATGGAATATTCGGGAGAAATACTATCCAGTGTTCACCATAAAAGGCCAGACATTCAGTCGCAAATCATTGCCACTCTGTGTAGCCTTCAGAAGTCCAGAAGTCAGAAAAACACAATTAGTAAACTGTTTGATGCCATTTCGTCATGCCACGCCTCAGTGAAATGACAGATGGCGAGTCATAGGGATGCTTGAATCTGTGATCTCGCAGCGTCGACAGAAACACCATATGGCAACGATATCAACAAAACAACCAGGTCAGGGACCGTCCCCGTAGCGGCCGACCACCCGTGACAACCCCTCACCAAGACACATGGCTGATCCTTCCTCAGATCTGAAATGGCATTCCTAGGAACTTTCTCCAGCGTTTAGTGGGCTCAATGAGACGACGGTGCCAGGCCTGTATCAATGCTCAAGGTGGACACACTCGCTACTGACTGTGTGAACTTCGCTCTGGACCCCCTTTAGTGATGTGGCTCATTTGCATATGCCAGGTGCGCCCTTTTCATGGACTATTGCTCGTTTCCATACCTTCGGACATTTCTCTTTCCATCTTATAACGTTTCATACACGGCAGCAAAAACTTATCAATTATCTTTGTCTTTTGTGTGTCACAATAACCCTGTCTGTGGGATGGTGCATATAAAAGATCCCTTGCTGCTAATCGAAAAGAGTAGCCCATGAAGTGACGACAGCGGGTTTCCTCTCTCAATATCTGTGTGTGGTCCGTAACCATATGTCCGACGACATATAACCGTAAATAAAATGTGTTGAGTGCGTCGTTAAATAAAACATTTACTTCCTTCCTATCCTCAACCGAACGTTCTTTGTACAGCGCAAGATTTCTCATTTCATTTTTTGAGATGAACCCTACAATTTCAAATCCGCAAACGCACGTGTTAACTGAAACTGACAACAGGCTAATCGAGTGTATACTTTTGACGACCTCCGTTCATAGTGAACACACACAAGTTTTTTAAAAGTGCATTTGAGCTTGTATTTCATATTTATACATTATGTTATAATATGGTAACCAGTGCACCACGACTGATATATCAAAGGCCGTGGTATGTGCTCTCCTATTAGACAAAATGTAGCGGGTTTTCTCTTATGACTACGGGTCAGAATTATCAAATGCTTGGCATCCAATAGTCTATGATGAATAAATCAATGTGCTATAGAGTGGTGTCGTTACACAAAACAAACTTTTTAACTTAGTGTCCATATTCAGAGGGTGAAACTAGCGTCTGCGACTTTAATAAAAACCTCAAAACATAAAAGCACATTTGCATACTTACTGTGACAACCAGCCTCATCCAGCCCATCGTCGCCCTCGTTGTCGCAATCAACGCTGCCGTCGCATAGCCACTGCAGGGGTATACATTGTCCACTTCGACACTCGAAATACTCGTCAGGGCATTTATGAGAGGGGATGGTGTTAGCTCTAACAACAGTGACAGAGACGGCCAACAGAAAGATTAGCCAAACGGTCTGCATTTTGGACGACTATGGAAGCAGGCTGGTTTTATCAACTAAAACAGTCATCTACGTTTGGCTACTTTACTTGTATAGGCTGTTCATAATGTTACATTTGAATTTATATATACATTATGTTATGAGTGGATTGGAGCAAAGGTCAACTGGTCGCCTGATGAGGTAAATACTGCACCAGTTTACACCATGTCGGTCAGGGTGGAACCAGATATCAGCGTGAATATCGTAACTCTTCACACATTGGTCAGCCCCCAACATATGCTGTGACGTCAAACGATGGGTAACCGTTAAAGGCCCATTATCCAAATTGCATGTGCCATATTTCGCGATTTTTACAGTTATTTGTCATAAATAAGCTAAAAAAATAACTGATTTAACACGTTTTGCATAATTAACTTGAGGATATCAAAACTGCATTGTGCTGCTACTGGGTGTAAACATCGATTTTCCCAAATAAACTGCTTGGTAGGTAAACTCCAGTTTAAGTTACTACAAACATTAGGACGACCAATAACACAGTGGGTGTACATACACCGATATTCAAGAAAATGTAATTACTGGTAATATGTAAGATTCACCGTAAAAATGTCTGTTAGCCTAAAACCCCAGAAGCGTAGGGGAGGGGGAGGAGGGGGCATTAATATGTAAGTGCCCCCACCCCATTTGCTGGCATCGTCCGACGCATATACAATATTTCAACATTAAGTCAATACCCAGGGGACAAAACCCAATTTATTTATTTTTGAAAAATGAGCCCGATGTGCTGTATAAACGTTTTCTACATATATCCAGGATCACAACCTAGGTGGACAGCCTTGCCAACAATATACAAGTTATCGATGATCTGGGGTTGAACGTAGCCCAGTAGTAAAGCGTTCGCTTGATGCGCGGTCGGTCTGGGATCGATCCCCAGCGGTGGGACCATTGGGCTATTTCTCGCTCCAGCCAGTGCTGCACGACTGGTATATGAAATGCTGTGGTATGTGTTATCCTGTATGTGGGATGGTACATATAAAAGATCCCTTGCTACTAATCGAAAAGAGTAGCCCATGAAGTGGCGACAGCGGGTTCCTATCTCCATATCTGTGTGGTCCTTAACCATATGTGCGACGCCATATAAACCGTGAATAAATTGTGTTGAGTGCGTCGTTAAATAAAACATTCCTTCCTTGTTACCGATGATCTAGTAGTTGTTACAAAATTATAATAATCAATTTTTGTTTATGAAATATTTTGGGGTGTTTGATCAAATATTCGATACATAAATTATGAAAATGTATTGGGGTTTTTTTTTTTGGGGGGGGGGGGGGGGGTGGATGGTTTACGTTAACGTTTTTCTTTGCAAATTTGCTCATCCAGCTCCTATTTTGTTACCTTATCAGCAGACTCGGATAGTTCTTAAGCTCTATCCTAACTGGCCGTATCCTAACCGCACGTGCTCATCCCAAAGTTTTTCAGACATGAAGACAGACGTGTCGATCCCGTATGAGCCACTGGTGGATTTTGAAGGGGAGGATGAAGGAGAACATGAAGGCCGCAGTGTGCATCACTCACCGACTTAACAACATGGTGAATCAAGCTCTCCTACTCCCCGATATAGACAACCATCCACCAGATGACTAAGAAGATCTTTACTACTACCAAGACCAACACAACAACCGGCTCTTCCGAACCTAAGGACGATTGACTTCCTCCACTCGCCGTAGCGCCAACCTCCCTAGTCAACATTGCCTCCGTGAGTATGGACTTAGTCAGACTTTAAACCTTTTGGCCGCCATCTCAAAAACACTTTGTTTATTTTTTTATAAATAGTCTGACACCCTTTATTTTTGACAGTCCGTCTAAATTGCTCTAATCACCTTCAACTTTGGATGAGCAGTCAAATGTTTTTGTTTGGCCTCAATTTTACCAGACATGGTACTCTTTGGAACTTATTAATTTTTTATTCCAAATTCCGCCAACATCAAACTTACCTCCCCCTCCCGTCCCGGAATTGGTCACTGGCGAAGTCAGAGGCCAAATCCGGGGTGGGCGTGCCTGAACCTCTGTGGCTATGGGCACGTTAATAGGCCTTATATAGTTCAGCTTCAGCTAACCGCACGCGTGCGACGCGACAGATATAAATATGTCGGTCGCGCGCGTGCAGTTAGGATGTGGCAATGGAAATCAATGATTTCTAAAATAGTAGCTCGCGTCGCGCGCGGCCGGTTTGGATAGAGCTTAACACTATAGAGGATATTTCTCCAGAAATTGCCTTTTAAAAGTCTGAACTAGGAACAGGCCCAACTTCAGCCATCAAACGTTTCTCTAACGTTCGCGAACTATTTGATTGGTTCCCAACATGGCCATTTGGTTTACCCCAACGCTGGAGCAAAGCCTCAAATTCCGACAAAAATTATACAGATGTTCGGTCAAAATATGGTGACCTGATACCTTTTTACTATGTATTTCCATCATTCTACTGTCAAAATTAGTTGTAATCCATGTAAAAATGCGTAGTGATTCATTTGCAACCCTATATGGCTGTTTGGTAGTAATGCTAATATGGATAAATGTTGTTTATCCAGATTCGGACATTTTCGTTTAATTCGGGCAAAAGCCAGCCTGCCCCCTTGTGCTGGAGCAAAGTCTCAAATTCGGGCAAAATGTGCTAACCCGAGATCTTTTTACTATGTATTCCCATCATTCTACCCTCAAACTTAGTTGTAATCCATGTAAAAATGCGTAGTGAATTCCGTTTCATTTCTTTCCTATCTGGCAATTCCTATCTTTCACTTTCTTTCGCTGTCCACCTCTACATACCAGGCATTGTCTCTCCAACCGCGACAGGTGCTTGTCTCTTGTGACTATCTGTGCCAAACACCTGCCATTCCTCATCAGCTTTTAGCTGTGGGCTTAGACTGACCACTTTGGGGAGTGTTCAGTAGTTACTTCTGGCATTGTTAAGAGACACTTGTAACCACCTACTATATACCCCTACTACCGGCGGTCGTTAGTTAGTGCTGTGAGTCAGACTAGCTTTAATAGCTGCAGAGAACGAGGATGCCAGGTGGGTGCAGGGAAATATACAGAGACTGCACCCGTGGAGGAAGTTGATACGGATAGGCGATGGTGTGGACAGCTCAGAAGACAAGAGTCGTAGGAAACTGACAGAAAGGGTCGAAACAGATTGAAATCCTTGGACAAATTGGAAATGTTTTTTTATGTTAAGATAATGAGAATGATAGGCAGAGGGTGACAGATGAGAAAGATAAATGAAAGTATGAGCCAACTTCGACGGGATTTGAACCACTGTCGTCAGATTGTGCTAGTGCTGGAGCAAAGCCTCAAATTCGTGCAAAAATGATATGGATATTCGGGCAAAATGTGCTAACCCGAGATCTTTTACCATGTGTTTCCATCATTCTACCCTCAAAATTAGTTATAATCCATGTACAAATGAGTAGTGATTCGTTTGGATCTCTAAATAGCTGTTTGGTAGTAATGCTAATATGAATACATGTTGTTATCTAGATTCAGAAACGCCTACTCTGTGAAAATGAGTACATCACTATGAAAGTGAAACTTGATCTATTTACCAGTACATAATAAAGCTATACATAAATTTCAGCTTAAAATAAAACCCGGAAAACTGTTGGTGGGACAGATGGGCGGACAGACAGGCAGACAGACAGACATATAGACAGGACGATTATGAAATTTGTAGTTCACTCCAGTTGCACCGGTAGGGGACTAATTCATTCATTTCAATTTATTTTCGTCCTTATATCCAATTAAGGTTCAAACACGCTTTCCTGGGCATACACTTCAGCTATCCGGGCTGTCTGTCCAGGACAGTGGGTTAGTTGTTAGTGGTTAGTGAGCGAGAAGAGGATGTAGTGGTCTTACACCTACCCATGGAGTCGTTAAAACTCGCTCTGGGTGTCAGTCGGTACCGGGCTGCGAACCCTCTACCTATCAGCCTTATGTCCGATGGCTTAACCACGACACCACCGAGGCCGGTCAGGAGACTAATAAACCATCTCAATGACGTCTGTGTGTGTATTTTAAAAAATCTGCAGTACATGTGCTATGTTTTTGAAAAATTTAGCGAAGTCAGTCGAGTGAAAACACTTATTGACCCTCGAATATGACAAGTACATGTACAACTACAAACTGAACTGATATCAACTGAACTGATGTGAACTGAACTCTGGTCGTAGTTCAACCACATACGAGGTGCGGGTATAAGCATACATAAATAAATTGACAAGATGGTTTGTTCGTAATAATAAAGATGTGCCACACACAGTCGAACTTGTAAATGAGCCTGTGTAAAATATCGTTTGCAGTGTACATGAATACATGTATTTGTAAAAGGAGTAATAAAAACAATAAAAATATCAATTTTTGCCATGAAAATATGAATATTAATTATTAAATTGGCAGAAAACGGTTGTGTTTTGTTGTGGGGTTTTTAACACACACACACACACACACACACACACACACACACACACACAGACAGACACAGACATACACACAGAGACACACACAGAGACACACACAAAGATACACACACACACAGACACACACAGACACGCACACACACAGAAACACACATACATACAGACACACACACAGAGACACACACACACACACAGATACTCCTACACAGATACACACACAGATAACACATACATACAAACACACAGAGGGACAGACACACACATATACACACATACAGAGACACACAGACACACACACACACACACACACGCAGAGACAGACACACACACACACACACACAGAGACACACACACAGACATACACAGATACACACACACACAGACACACTTACACATACAAACACACACACACACACACACACACACACACACACACAGATAACACATACATACAGAGGGACAGACACACACACATATACACACACATATACACACATACAGACACAGATACACAGAGACAGACACACACACACACAGACACACACACACAGACAGACACACACACACACACACACAGACATATACATACACAAACACACACAGACACATACATACATACACACACACACACACAGACACACACACACACACACACACACACAGAGAGACACACACACACAAATAACTGAGAGCCAGATTAGTGATATTTTGACAGTATTTGCAAACCCTTAAAGGGAGACCAAACTCCAATATGAGCCGTATGTGTTGGAATGATGCATACTCGGACCACCAACACATACTGACACCTTAAGAAATGAAAAACGCGTAATTTTAGAGTTAATAAAAAAAAAACCCGTAATTATTCCTGCTAACTGGGGGCAGCCATTTTGTTTCGTTTTTGTGGCATCCGGTACTAAGCTTGGGGCGAAGTGACGTCAGCTCCGACCATCTCCTGTATGCACAGTGTAAACAAAAGCAGTAATTTACGACAAAGCGCTTCGCTTTAATCAACCTGACTTGTAAAACAACATAAATGAATTGATAGTATAATAAACTATTTAACTAAATATATTTGAATTTGCATTAACAGAACGAAATGGAGTTCTATAGTATTCTCTCTTTAAAAATTCCAAAGAAAAATGCTTATTATACCCAAGTGATAATTTTCTTTTCTTTGGGACTGCGTAATTGGTCAGTTTTGTTATTTTAGATTGGAAAGTCTACTTAATCAATGGTTTTACAGAATTATTTACAGTAATAAAGCAGGACGGCTGTAATGTTCATTAACATTGTAAGGGCGGCAGGTTATCCCATAATACCTGTGATCTTAAAAAACAACAACTGGCAAGTATTTTTGTATGTGTGCCTAGACAGTGGTAATCATTTACCGTGACTGGATACCATGCAATATACACCTGCCAATCAGGAATCAATGTGCAGGCCACGGAAAGAAAGAAATAATTAACTAAGAAAATACTCTAATTATCATGTCAGTACGTGGGTTAATGTATGGACAAAACATAATACAGTTATATCGACACTTTGACAGTGGTGGCTTATTTTGTATTGAAAAATAATATATACTTATTGCTGTCTTACTGGGATGGATATTATTACAGAACATTGCGATGCATCCGCAAAAACAGGTACATTTTGTTTCTTCAGTTCTAAGACTAATTCCTGATGTGATACGTTAAGTATTACGTAACCACCGGCTCGCCAGAGGGCGTATTCATTGGGATGGTACAAACTGGCTGCGCCCGTAATATATAACAGCCGTCACATTTAACCGTTTTATTAACTATACGATTATATTTGTTGATATTAGGCAATAATGTGTATTATATATTGTTGAATATGCATACCAGTCCAAAAGCTTTGCTTTAGCATTCCTTTAATTGGGATGGCGATACGAAAGTGTGTCTTTTTATCCCCTTCATAATCCATTCCTTGACATGGTGAGGGGGCTTGTATGTCTCAATGACCCAGAGAGCTATGCCAGCAGGAGCTTTGGCTTCTGTTAGGGACACCCAAGCTGGACTGGTCAATGGGTAGAGGCTAGACTGATATGGACTACGGGTGAGGTAACCTTAACAGAAACCTAGAGTGCTGAAGTCAGAGGTATTGGGCCGCACGGCGTATTCTAATAGACCACAATACCATGCATCAACAGCTATTATGACTACATCCATTGTATTTTGTTAGGTGTCCAGCCATGTTGGCATCAGGGGTAATGAAAAGGCAGATTCAGCTACCAAGTCTGCTTTGTTATGCCAGGGTTTATGTTCCATATACTGATTTTAAAAATAGTATTAACCAGTTTACCTTTTCGACTTAGCAAGATGAGTGGAACAGTGCAGTTACGAACAAGCTTCATGCTGTCAAGCCAGTCCTAGCAGTGGTAGTCCTCCTATAGGCAGTGCAGGAAGGATGAAATTGTCTTGTGTCCTGCTCGCATCAGTCATACATACTTTACCCATTCATTTACTTTGAAGGAGGATACTCCACCTCAGTGTGAACACTGTCAGTGCACAATGATGGTACACCACATTTTAGTGGACTGTAATTATCTCAAGGAAAATAGATTCCGACTTTTATTTTAAATTTTAATTTTTTCCTATCTGTGATAGTTTTTTGTTTTTGTTTTGCATAGTTCTATATATTGATGTTGTTCGTCATTTTTGTGTGTGCATTTAATACCATAGTTTGACACCCAATAGCCGATATATTGTTGGTGCTTGGGTGTCGTTAAATATCTATTCTATTCTATTGTAATGGTGTTTTTGCATTATTCCGCGACATACCGGTCTCGGTGGCGTTGTGGTTAGGCCATCGGTCTACAGGCTGGTAGGTACTGGGTTCGGATCCCAGTCGAGGCATGGGATTTTTAATCCAGATACCGACTCCAAACCCTGAGCGAGTGCTCCGCAAGGCTCAATGGGTAGGTGTAAACCTCTTACACCGACCAGTGATCCATAACTGGTTCAACAAAGGCCATGGTTTGTGCCATCCTGCCTGTGGGAAGCGCAAATAAAAGATCCCTTGCTGCCTGTCGTAAAAGAGTAGCATATGTGGCGACAGCGGGTTTCCTCTAAAAAAAAACGTCAAAATGACCATATGTTTGACGTCCAATAGCCGATGATAAGATAAAAAATCAATGTGCTCTAGTGGCGTCGTTAAATAAAACAAACTTTACTTTACTTTTAGTCCGCGACACCGCAAAGTAGCGAGTTTAGTCCATTAGCCACCACCCCAACCCAATCCCGGGTAGCAGTGGGCGTGTTACCTGCATGCTCTCACTATAATCTGAACGACAAAACATACAGGACTAGTAAAGTTAAAACGTTTGTTTTCATTAACAACACCACTAGAGCACATTGATTTATTAATCATCTATTATATGTCAAATATTTGATAATTTTGACATATCGTTTAGGAAACCTGCTAGATTTCCCCCCATTAGTAGCAAGGGATCTTGTATATGCACCATCCCACAGACAGGATAGCCGTTGATATACCAGTCGTGGACAACTGGCTGGAACGAGAAATAGACCAATGGGTCTACCGACGGGAATCGATCCTGGACCAATCGCACATCAGGCGAGTACTTACCACTGAGCTACGTCCCGCCCGACAAATGTAAACCTGCACAAAACAGAGCTCAGTATAATGTGTTTGTCGAAGGGCAGCATATCCCGTATTACAGATGAACACGGGTTTACCGATGACGTGTAAAACATTTTGGGCACAAAGGCATGGTATATGCTGCCCTGCCTCGTTACTTCGGAAAATGTATGTAAATGATCCTTTAATGCTATTCGGTATGATTAACGTATTTTTTTTGTTTATTATTATTATATTTTTAATTTAAATTTTATTATTTTAAAAATAATAAAGTAAAGTAAAATAAAATGTTTATTTTAATGTTTAAATTAAATTAAATTTAAAAAAAATTTTTTTATTACTTTTACTTTATTTAATTAAATTAATTTTAACCATCCGTATTTATTTTATCGAACCATGTTGGCCATTAAATAGCTATAGCTCGAAATCGGCAGAGGCATCATTGAACATTCATTCTGTGTATGTGTGTGTGTGTATATATACTGAACAAAAAAAGAAAGTTCCGATTTGTACATATAGTATTTGTGGTGTTAAAGAATTCATTGTGTAATGAAATTATATAGGTAGTATTAGCCTTCAGCTGTATTATCAGGATTCATGAATTTTATCGATTATTTTTGCACTGTTAATCGTCGACAACGTGAAATTCAGTTTGCACGTGCATGCGGTCAATTTGTTTTACTTGTCTTACTGACATTGTTGTCAAGTGAACGAAAACGCTTCAAAATTTGTAAAAAAAAAAATTGTTTTTTTTTACATTGCAGCATTTTTAGTATGCCAAGAATACCCAATAATTTACGCGAACGGGCGATTGGCATGCTTGATGCTGGCATGTCGACAGAAGACGTTGCAAGACATGTTGGGAGTTCTAGTCGAGCGATACGAAATCTTCGCGTAAGATTTCGAACGACAGGAAGCACCAACGACTTGCCACGTCGTGGACGTCCGCGTGTTACAACGAGTGGTCAACACCGCTATATCATGAACATGCATTTGCGCAATCGATTCCAAACTGCCACTGCTACTGCTGCTAACACACCTGGGCTTCATAATAACCGAATCAGTGGGCAAACTGTTCGTAATCGTCTGCGGGAGAATGGTTTACATGCACGACGTTCTTACGTCGGATGCGTTTTAACGCAACGTCATCGTCTAAATCGTCTTAATTGGGCACTTGTACACACTCGTTGGATACGGCGACGCTGGAATACCGTTCTTTTTTCGGATGAATCCAGATTTTCTTTACAACATGGTGATGGCAGGGTGCGCGTCTACCGTAGGAGAAATGAACGCTATGCTGACTGGTGTTCTTGAACGAGATCGTTTCGGGGAGAGGAAATGTGCCCCGCTAAATCCTACGCTTACGGAGGGTGTGAAATTAACTCGGTGGAAAAGCGCTCGCCTGATGCACGGTCGATTTAGGATCGATCTCCGTCGGTGGACACGAGTTATTTCTCGTTCTAGCCAGTGCACGACTGGTTTATGAAAGGACGTGGTATGTACTATCCTGCCTGTGGGATGGTACATATAAAAGATCTCTTGCTACTTAATGGAAAAATATAGCGGGTTTCCTCTCAAAGACAATACGTCAAAATTACAAAATGCTTGACATCCAATAGCAGATGATTAACAAATTAATGTGCTCTAGTGGTATCGTTAAACAGCCCCCCCCCCCCCCCCATACGCTTATAGATAAAAAAAACCCAAACAATTATACATCCAGTCTAAATGAAATTCACTCAAACTTGCCCATTGCTATGACCGTAAAACTAAATTATGTACTGGGCCTAAAGCTAACGCGTACACTATCAACATGTTATGGAGCTGCATTTGATTTGTTACATCACCATCGGGGGTCACGATGTCCTCATAATGACGTTACAGATATGCTTTCCAGGTTAACCAAGCACAGGCTTGTTGTTCAAGTTCATATAGTGTTGTGACGTAATTAAATCAACATGCACAAGTGTAAATGATGGACAGGTGGGCGAGGAGAGCCAAAGTAACAATCGGTTTGCTACGTAACCAGCTTAGGTGTGTATGTAAGGGGTGCACACACCCCTCCCGAAGGCGAAGGAAATGTTTTATTTAACGACGCACTCAACACATTTTATTTACGGTTACACACAGCCTTAATTATACCGTGTTGTGGATATACATGTACCACATAAAATTCGGCAAGGGGTGTAAGGATAGTAATCTGAGCCGGTTTATCCTAGTAGAACGTGATCCCGTCCCTGCTGTGATGTGTACATTTATTTTTCCCCAGGTAATTTTTCCCCCTTCTCCCCGAGGGTTACAAAATGCATATCTTGGGTAAGGGCACCCGCTAGTATTTGGCGTTGCCAAACCCAAATCTAATTAGACGATGAGTCTGATTATACAATTTTTAAAACAAGTCGGATGTTTTTATTTTTTGTTTTATTCAGTGTCACAAAGATTACAGTAGTATGGAAGAACAAGCAAACCAAATCACTGTACAAAATTCTGGGATGAAATATTGAAACAAGCACTAAAAGTGAATAACTCAAAACGATCAATGCCTCAAATGAAATTGTTCATAGGATGCCATCTACATTCATCAACATGAGCATCAAATACACATGACAAAAAACTTCTAAAAAAAATATGTATCTGACATTTCAAGCACTGTATTAATTTTTATATATTTATGAGAACAGCGAATCAAATATTGAAGAGAAAAAAAAAAAAGAGGAAAAAAAAGAAGAAAGATGCGAAGTACATGGTCATAAAATGGTAATAATAATAATTCATCAATTGAGTAGAACTATACACTAAGTCTTATTTCTTGGCAAGCCAATTTGTTTGTTTCTTTCACAATAACCTGTACAGAACAAGTCTGACATAAGAGCAACTGCCCCGATAATTCATAATTGTTGTCAGGCAAAATGATTAATCCCACATGGAACAAGAAAGAAAAATCTTTCTCCACTAATTGCAAAGCTCCTTGAAGATAAGTACCTGTCCAAACTGGATTCGACTAGACCGAACAGAAAACCATCTTCAGATAGTTAACACGATTATCATGACATGTAAAGTTTGGCACAAACTTGTTGATATTGATCCAATAAAACACATTGCAGTTTATTTCCAAGAATATGTACACGAAAACCATGTCTCCCTCAATGATACCAGTAACTTGAAATATATCTAAAGCTGCCATTCAACATACATCATGGAATATAAATCACATATTATGGATTAAAATAAAGGTTAAAATAAAACAGAGTTTAAACACTTGAGAGAAACCACCCATAGGGCACCCTCTACTTCCATATTCATGTTGCTATTAGTAGAACAGTACAGGGCAATGATATAAACATATTTCAATGCAACATTCAATTTGTTTTTCTTCAATATTTACATCTTATTTTCATATTTTCTACAATAAAATGCATATTCTAAGAGAATACTGAGATGTAATACTTTTGATCCTGACTGAACTTGCACGATTCAAAAAACGAAATTCATATAATAATTTAACAACATGATAACAAAAACAATGCATTTTCAAGTTGTTCAAATGTTTTGTGTATCAAGCAATTACATTAAAACAGAACATTTATGCAATAAAAGGAAAAAAGTAAACATCAACATTTTGCAATAAAATTATTCAGCATTTTTTTCAAAAACTAATGTGAATATGCATAACTAAAAAATTAAGTTTTCCCTGGCAACTTTATATGTAAAACATTGAAGAGTTGCCATTTATTATATAAATATATAGTACATGTTCAAGGCAATACCATATATGCACATAAGATACACATACATATATACGCATTATCAATTTCAGAGAGAAAAAAACATGGTCATAATCTATTTCAATTTTAATGAGGGCAAGTGAGTTTAAAACATAGCATAATTTAAGTGTTTATGTTGAGCAAGATGGCAACTGGTAAAATTAATGGAATGATTAAGACTATCTGGTTATTATTATTTACCCTACATTTAGGATTCCATTCCAGAATTGTGCTCCTGTTGGGGTTTAGCCTTGCAACAAGGAAGGCACCAACACCATTCTGCCTGGACTCGCCAACTTGCAGGTCTGAATAATTTAGCAAATCGCTTTGACAAATACATGTAAAATCTGTAGAAACACACATGCACAATGATCATTTTATGTAGAGATTTCGTCTTCATATAAAAGATGCACCAATTTCAAAATGTCAAGTAAAACATTCATTATGATATAAAGATTTCTAATAATGAATTTGCAAAAGTGGACGGCATATTAAGAATTTTAACAAATATGCAGGTTTTACATAGAATTTTAAAATTTATTCAAAATGAACTAACATGGCATGCAACAGAAGTCAGCATTTTATATGGCATTTGACAATATTATATTTATAAAACATTGGGGTCATTCTAAAAGAAACAAATCTAAAAAAAATGCCTATGCAAATAAAAAATATATCAAATTTGAAAGCAATTCTACAAGTTCAGTCATGAGAGATCAAGAAAAATAAACATTCATTAAATTATCAAGATTCTAATATATCTCAAATGTCAATATTTTCATAATACGGCATCAAATGGAAAACATGGGCAATATGTATGCAGTATATAATTGGTATTAATCACAGTTCAATGGAAAATTTATTAGCGAACATGAAATGGCATATATCGGCAGAGGGTCTAGTCTGATGCTGGGATGACCACCCTGAAAACAACTAAAACCTCAATCTGTGATTACTGACTGAAAACAGCCAAAGCCCAAACGTGTGGTCTTCGATGACAAAGCCATTCTGAAACAGCCTTTAAGGAGTATTGCCATTAAGAAACAAACTGCAATATCAAGTCATCAAATAAGACATTGAAACATAGGAGCACCAAAAAATCAAAGGCATTACATAAAATCAACTTAAAAAAAGAAGTTTGGAATAACATCTGTAGCATATACATCAAATATTTACCTAACCTATCTATCACCTGGTAAGGAAATTTGTTTTTATGTTGCAATATCAATAGAAATGGCAGTTTTTAAACATTTGAATAACAGCAGTCCATACAGTAGTCTTAAACAGTACTTATAAACAATTCTTACCTTTATTGTCCATTCTTAGGAAGAGACAAGTTAACATCTAACAGAATAATACCAGTACATTCAATAGTTTGGTGGGGGGAAATAAACAACTTCATCAATACATGTATAAAACATTTATCAATCCATACGAACAATACTTGAGGCATAAATCTATTGTGAAATATTCATCAAAAGCACCTATATACATGGTTAAAACAGGCCACAACAGCATAAAATAATACTTGTATTAATGCAATAAAAAAGGTTATGAGACATTGTTCTTTGTCAAATTAAACACAAATATATTTTTAAGACGTATACACACACATTCTGAAAACCATCAGCCACAATTAAGTTCAAATTAGTATCCTAACATGTAATATTTCTGAAACCTGGTTAAATTCAAAGAAAAAAAATGTTATCACTATTTCATAGGTATAATTGCTAAACACAGAGCACATATGGCAAAAGTGAAATCGTGTGGAATGTTACACAACTATAAACAAAAATGTAGCCCAGCTTGGTCAATGAAAAGTATTAACTACAGGATCTCAACATGAATTGTACCAACTAAATGTATTAAACTGGGGGAAAGAGGGGCAAAAAAAAAAAAAAAAAAAAATCTTTAAAAATGTTAAAATGAAAAATGGCTATAATACAAAGGGTGAATATTTTTAATTACCAAAACATGATAAATACAAAATTACAACATACTGGATATATAATGAAAACCTCAAAATAACTGTTCAAAAACAAAATTTAATAAAAAAAAAATATAGTGAAGCTGAGCACATGTTTACACCAATTATTTAAAACCTAAATATACTGAAACAAGCAATGATGGATGTTAAGATATGCATATTACACAAAGTAAGCTAATAAACAAACACGACCAATAATTACGAAGAAAAACCCTTGGCCTGATACACCTATTTATACACGAAGATACAATTCGACAGGACAAAGTATCCGGCATCAATAGCATCCCTCAGACAATATTTCGTCAAGCCTGTACAAAAATAAAAAGACAAGAGCATGTTTCATGAACCAAACACATTACATTTTAGGTGTAATTACTTACAATTTATTTCCACGTGGAGCACAGAGGACAGCCAGGTGTCTGGTGGGTTGTGCTTTCAATGGTGTCACTAACTCAGTGTCTGTTTCTTAAAATCAGAACAGCCGTTTTAATCATTAAAACCACAAAGTCAAGAATGACAATCAAAGGGACTCATCAATTATCAAGTATTATGCCACTGTAGTAATGAATGTGCAGTTACTGTTACATGCATACAATTAACACTTGATTTCACACCACATCCATTCACCATATTTCATCAAAAACAAAGTAAAGTAAAGTTTGTTTTTATTTAAAGACGCCACTAGAGCACATTGATTTTTTTTTATCTTATCAGCTATTGGACGTCAAACATATGGTCATTCTGACACTTGTTTTTTTTTAGAGGAAACCCGCTGTCGCCACATAGGCTATTCTTTTACGACAGGCAACAAGGGATCTTTTATTTGCGCTTCCCACAGGCAGGATAGCACAAACCATTGCCTTTGTTGAACCAGTTATGGATCACTGGACGGTGCAAGTGGTTTACACCTACCCATTGAGCCTTGCAGAGCACTGACTCAGGGTTTGGAGTCGGTATCTGGATTAAAAATCCCATGCCTCGACTGGGATCCAAACCCAGTACCTACCAGCCTGTAGACCGATGCCTAACCACGACGCCACCGAGGCCGGTTTGATCAAAAACAAAGTTAAAGTTTGTTTTGATCAATGACATCACTAAAACACAATGATTTATTAATCACATACTACTGGATGTTAAACATTTGATAATCCCAACATAAGGAACTTGCTACACTTTTACATGTTGTTCCCATGGACAGGCTAGCACATACCACTGCTTTTAATATGCAAGTTGTGATGCTATGGCTAGAACTAGAAAAAAGCCCAATGGGTTCACCGACAAGGATCGTTCCCAGACTAACTGCATATCAAGCAAGTGTTTTACCACTATGGTCTTTTAATAAAAATACAAAAAGACGGCTGGAAATGATACAAATAGTCCAGCGTCACATTTATAACTCATGACAACAAACTAAGCACCCTTTAATTTTTTTTTTTTAAATAAACATTCAAATCAGTTATCTACCGTACCTTCACAAGTCAGAAAACAATATTCCCTCGTTAATTTTGACTTTGGGAATGCATAGCACAATAGTTTACAGAAACCGTTATTCCGTTTACAAAGTCAGTTATGTAATTTTAAATTCAAGTGTGAACAATGACATTCTAAAGATGAGTTTTAAAAATCCCTGTATTTAAAAATGTTTTACGCTGATAATTCAAAAACTTTATGGACAGCACATCGGTGTACGGATAGAAAAATACTACATACTACTGTAATGCAAAATCAATTTCTTTTTAAATATATCTAATTTGTCAGTAAAGTACAGAACCACAATACAATGCCTTACGGTTATGTAACTCACCTGAATACCATTCACATAAGCAAACCTTTGGTTACCTATATAAAAATCATGTGAACAGACATCCAGTGAAATAAGTTTTTAAAATACTGTCCAATATCACAAACAAGCAGATAAGATGTTAAAAGTAACAAAACCAACCCTGAAGTTCTCATTTTACACCTATAATAATACATTGCACTGCAGAATTCAACAGAAATCAGTGATTAAAATTGTTTTTAAAAAATTTGAAGGCTGCACACATTACACAAACTATCATTTTGTTCGCATGCAAGTTTCTTAATTAATAATTTTATTCATTAAATTATAAAAAATAAAATGATTTTATTTTGTTAATTTAATTTTACATTAATTAGGTGGTGTTTTCATATTATTTTGAAATGAAAAGGGATTACCTCAAAAATAATTTATGTAACCTATCAACAGGTAAAGCAAATTTCCAATACGTGCAGCCCAGGCTTGAACAGAGTGGTAATGTTCTATCAAAACACAACCGTGAGATTCTTTTTGTAAACACAACCATGAAACAAAGGTTTGTAAACACAACCACAAGATTCTATTTGTAAACAACCATGAAACATAGGCCAACTGGGTCACTTGGTTAATTTGTGTACATGTCTTACCTGGTGCGCAATGTGGCCCATCCTACTGAGGTGCTGGTTGCTGTGTACCCGCCTGCTGTGCCTGCTGCATGATCATGTTAGCCTGGTAGTGCATGCCTTGCTGACGGTAGTACTCGGCCCATGCCGCAGAGTAGTCGGGTTGACCGGTCTGGGGATTAATTGCTGCAAAACAAACACACATAGTCACACTATTGTACACTTTCTTTCAAACCCGATCAGAGGTTATTAATAAGTTTTATAATGTAAGTAGTTTTTTGAAAAAAAATTTACCACCTCTGCAGTAGTATTTCACCAGCTATAAGATTTCCATGAATAAATGTTTCCTGCGATTTGTTTGTTTCAAAAGGGACAGACAAATTGGCATGCAACTACAATATATAATGCTAAAACAAATGCAAAAATGTATTATAAATTTTAAACCCACACCAAAATTTTTAACCAAACATTTCAATGTAACTCAAATGACCAAAATGCTGACCAGTCAAGGTAGGTCATTGCACATGACCTGTAAGTAGTAATCGATATGCAGTACACAGACAAATACACATACAACCCACTTTACTTTGGTCGTTGCAGCAGTTGGCTTTAATTCCGTATCAGATATTTAGCCTATATCATTTACTGGTAAAGGGGACTAGAGACCAAAAGATGTAGTGCATAATTAGTTCATTTACAATCAAAGATCACATTACTATAAATGTTAGGCTGATGGGAAGCACCGGTCAGCCATGCTTCGTAAGATAGGTGTAAAAATAGTAATGAATGGGATTATGTATAAAGTTGAATGAAAGCGAAGACTTCAGTTAGTACAGCTAAACGTCGAGATTGACTGGTTACAAGTGCATTTCAATTGCCATTTATATTCACATTTATAGTATGTATAAATTACTTTAACACTATAGCTGTGTAGACATATAATCGTAAATTGTGCCATCTTCATTAATTACAATAGTACCAGCAATGTATCTAGTGTTCAAACAGGAAAATGTTGAGTAAAAACATGTTTTAAATGAGTTCGTATGGGTCCAAAACTCAATTTCATAAAGGTTTGATTGTACAGTTAAATGCCAACCTGTCAGTTCACTTTCGATAACTATATATGGTGTTGACTACCCCCCGTACCTGTGTAGAGGTGCAAGTTTGTTTCTGAACCTGCCATATTTTGTTAATATTTAAGACAAATAAATAAAATGACATCTTTCTTGGCGTAATCATCCGATTCATAGCTACTGATTTAACTTGAAGGCAATTAATTTCATAAAAATATAATACCATGTACATATCAACCGACTTAATTTCAAAAAGGTTGATCCAAATGAATAACAAGTGTCTACTAAAGGGAGACCAGTTTCACTGGATCTGAAAGGCATATTACATATAGAAGATAATTTTTTAAACTTATCCAAAATATTTATTATAATAAATGTCAGATTTGTATCGGTTTTCAGTTTCACTGTAACAAACTAAAATGCATTTTTATTATCAAGCTGCGATTATTTTTTTAACAGGATTTTGTATTCCTGCAAATCCCATATTTTGGGCTAGAAGCATAAAATATTTATATTACATCATTTTTACAATTCTAGTGGGATTGTAAAAAAAAAAAAAAAAAAAAAAAAAAAAAAAAAAAAAAAAAAAAAAAAAAAATCAATAACCACCTGATTCCATATAAAACAAAGAAAGAAATGTTTTATTTAACGACGCACTCAACACATTTTATATGGTTAAGGACCACACAGATTTTGAGAGGAAACCCGCTGTCACCACTACATTTTTCGATTAGCAGCAAGGGAATTTTTATTTGCGCTTACCACAGGCAGGATAGCAACAAACCATGGCCTTTTTTGAACCAGTTATGGATCACTGGTCAGTGCAAGTGGTTTGGGCAGTGGCACTCAGGGTTTGGAGTCGGTATCTGGATTAAAAATTAAATGCCTCAACTGGGATCCGAACCCAGTACCTACCAGCCTATAGACCGATGGCCTACCACGACGCCACCGAGGCCGGTCTGATTCCATATGAAAAAATTATTCTCAATGGATACAAGAAGTGAAACATTTAAATAAATTTAGGTGATGATTGTGCCAAGGTCTACCATCAACTCCATTCACGAAGCACCAAGCGATGCTTTAATGGTGTTAGCGAATCCTTGTCAGAAATTATGTTGCACAACTCGACGCCCATGACTTAAGGAACAAGTCATAGGTTCTAATGTTGTGCTTTGTCACTCACTATATCTTCTTCAATTACTGCAGTTTGCTAAAATTCCTATTTTTGTAAGGTTCAAAATATTTGGTGGTACAATTAGTTTATAATTACTCAACTTCAGCTATCAACTCTGAACTTTGTTACTCTCTATGACCTACTCTATAGTAGTATCTAGTGCACTAGTTAAGTTTGCTATGTTTAACAACATACCTAGAACACATTAAAAAATACTATGCCATAAGAAACAAGAGAAATAATTTCGAAAACCTGAAGATACAACATATGACCAGATGTAACTAGATATGTGTCACTGCCCTAGATACAACATAGGTTATCAGAGTTTCGTAATTATACCTCTGCTGAAAAACATTGCATCAAATGCACATAATTTAGCTAGGAACCCCAACAAGTAGTAGTAGCACAGATTTTCCATGATTTTGGAATTGTGGACGGAATCACAGAAAACACCTATCTGAAACATAATTTATGATTTTGCCCAAAAAACATTATTTACCTGTAAAAAGTGTATTCAATTTTACCAGTCACGTTTTGTTTATAGGATTCCATCAATTTAACATTGAAACCCTATAATTTTTAGCTCAAATTCACCGAGCCGGTAAGAGTTTAATTATAAATCTTTCAATTCATAATATTTGCCGTATTTACAAGCTTGTGATGGAATGCGATATTTGCATATTGTAAACCAAGCTTTGTTGAAAATTATTAATACAATTGAAGTAGTTTATGTTATCGGTTTCTGTTTCTGGATTTTTTTCTAGTGCACTAGCAAACATAGATCGCTTCAGCTAATTTTCTTTACTTCTAATTAAATTACCTTCTACTTTCATTATGTTGAATCATTAAATTGTTTAAAATTGTTTGTATTAATATATGAAAGAATTTGATCATTTCTATCATTTGGCTACTGATGTAAAAGCAGACATGCAGAATGGAGAATCCCCTTATTCCATGTATTATTGAAAGTTATTGCATAGGTTTTGTGTGTGTGCAAGCAAATGGAATAAAAAAAGGAATTTATAACAGTGAATTGGACGGGGAGGGGGGGGGGGGGGAAGAGAGAGAGAGAGAGAGAGAGAGAGAGAGAGAGAGAGAGAGAGAGAGAGAGAGAGAGAGAGAGAGAGAGAGAGAGGAGAGAGATGGAGGAAAGGAGGTGGTGAGGAGAAAGATATTAAACAGAAAATTAGTGCCTCTATACTAAGGGCAATACTTCACTGCACTAAACCCGAACATTTCAACATGGTACACCAGGCCACAAGAATGGCATTATTTGTATCACCTGTGTCAAGGTCTACCATCAACTCCATTCACGAAGCACCGAGTGATGCTTTAATAGTGTTAGCGAATCCTTGTCAGAAATTATGTTGCACAACTCGACGCCCATAACTTAAAGAACAAGTCATAGGTTCTAATGTTGTGCTTTGTCACTACATCATCTTCATTTACTACAGGTTGCTACTAATCCATCAATTCCTATTTTGCTTTTTCTAGACTCAAAATATTTGGTGGTACAATTATTTTATAAACACTGAACTTTCAACTATCAACTCTGAACTTTGTTACTCTATATGACCTACTCTATAGTAGTACCTAGAGCACTAATTAAAAGTTTAAAGTTTGCTTTGTATAATGACACCCTTGATGGCACATCCATTAATTAATGAACTTAATTATCAATGAATGTATGTCAAACACTTAGTAGTTCAGACATGTAGCCTTCAAGGAAACCTGCTGTATTTTTCCAATGGGATCTTTTAAATGCACTTTTCCAGACAGGACAGCACATATCATGGCTTCTGATAAACCAGTCATGGGTCAGTGTTTGGGACTGGGAAAACCACAACCATAACACTGAAGGCTCCCATTAGGTTCTGATACTCTTGCCAACAAATCTCAGTCATTACTCATACTGACTAGAGATGTGTACATAGCCAACAAAATATTAGTCACTTTCATATTGATTGGTGATATGTACATATTTTATAACTAATTAATACATTTGCATAAGAAAATGATGTTAAAATTTTACACACAAAAGGTTGGGTATCAAAAAGTTCATGAAATGATTCTAAGAGTACAAGGTAGCAAAAAGGTAATTACATTATATTAACATTGATTTTTTTTTTTTAAATACTGACATAAGAAATATTTTAGATTCAATTTCTAAAAGAAATGATGACATTTTTATCCAGATGTAACAACTAGATAGGTGCCACTGCCCCAGATACAACATGGGTTATAACAAAGTTTTGTAATTATGAACCTGCTGGAAAACACTGCATCGAATGCAAACAAATAAACTTGGAATTCCCAGCCCATAGGGACAATACGGCACACTAGGCTACAAGAATGGCATTATTTACATCACCTGTGCCAAGGTCTACCATCAACTCCATTCACGAAGCACCAAGTGATGCTTTAATGGTGTTAGCGAATCCTTGTCAGAAATTATGTTGCAAAACTCGACGCCCATAACTTAAAGAACAAGTCATAGGTTCTAATGTTGTGCTTTGTCACTACATCATCTTCAGTTACTACAGGTTGCTACTAATCCATCAATTCCTATTTTGCTTTTTCTAGACTCAAAATATTTGGTGGTACAATTATTTTATAAACACTGAACTTTCAACTATCAACTCTGAACTTTGTTACTCTATATGACCTACTCTATAGTAGTACCTAGAGCACTAATTAAAAGTTTAAAGTTTGCTTTGTATAATGACACCCTTGATGGCACATCCATTAATTAATGAACTTAATTATCAATGAATGTATGTCAAACACTTAGTAGTTCAGACATGTAGCCTTCAAGGAAACCTGCTGTATTTTTCCAATGGGATCTTTTAAATGCACTTTTCCAGACAGGACAGCACATATCATGGCTTCTGATAAACCAGTCATGGGTCAGTGTTTGGGACTGGGAAAACCACAACCATAACACTGAAGGCTCCCATTAGGTTCTGATACTCTTGCCAACAAATCTCAGTCATTACTCATACTGACTAGAGATGTGTACATAGCCAACAAAATATTAGTCACTTTCATATTGATTGGTGATATGTACATATTTTATAACTAATTAATACATTTGCATAAGAAAATGATGTTAAAATTTTACACACAAAAGGTTGGGTATCAAAAAGTTCATGAAATGATTCTAAGAGTACAAGGTAGCAAAAAGGTAATTACATTATATTAACATTGATTTTTTTTTTTTAAATACTGACATAAGAAATATTTTAGATTCAATTTCTAAAAGAAATGATGACGACATTTTTATCCAGATGTAACAACTAGATAGGTGCCACTGCCCCAGATACAACATGGGTTATAACAAAGTTTTGTAATTATGAACCTGCTGGAAAACACTGCATCGAATGCAAACAAATAAACTTGGAATTCCCAGCCCATAGGGACAATACTGCACACTAGGCTACAAGAATGGCATTATTTACATCACCTGTGCCAAGGTCTACCATCAACTCCATTCACGAAGCACCAAGTGATGCTTTAATGGTGTTAGCGAATCCTTGTCAGAAATTATGTTGCACAACTCGACGCCCATGACTTAAAGAACAAGTCATAGGTTCTAATGTTGTGCTTGCTACCTTTAATCTTTAAGCAGCTAGATTCATAACTAATTAGTAAGGCATCTACAAGGTATAATTGCATATTATTCAAAGAGGTGGTAAATGAGTAATTTTGTATTTCATGAAGTTTCAAAAATGTCAAGTGTAAAAAAAAAAAAATCAAAGGGGCAAAAATCAATCCATTTGAATAAATTAATCATTAACAATGAAGTTGTTGAAGAAAATGTTTAATTCATTAACTCATTCAATCCATTTTCATTTGTGGTTTTACACATGATTAAATACCATACCAGTCAAGTTTGTTGTGTTTAATGACACCACTAGAGCAGATTGATTTTTAATACTGGCTATTGGATATCAAACATTTGATAATTATGTCACCTATTCTTTTAAGGAAACCCACTTAATTTTTCTTTTAAGAAAGGATATTTTATATGCACTTTCCCAAACCGGACAGCACAAATAACATCCTTTGATATACCAGTCATTGGTTGGAACAGGAAACAACCCCAAAGAAATACACCAATTGACTTTATCACTGGGCTACACCCATCCCTGTATTTTATTTGAACAAAGTATCACCGAACTATGTTTTAACAGAAAAATGTCAAGAATGTTTCCGTACTATTGAATCAAGTCACAGGCTCCATATTAAAGTCAATGCATGATAGTTAAATGTAGTAAGTATCATATACCGACTTTTGTGAATATGGATGCAGATGCTAATTTTTTCCCTATTTCTATTGCATTAGTTATGCTGTTAGTATTTTCTTTTATATCTGTTCCAAGGTCTACCATCAACTCCATTCACAAAATATCAAGAGATACTTTAATGGTGTTAGCGAATCCTTGTTAGAAATTATGTTGCACATATTTACCTCCGTAACTCCAATAAAAAGTCACGGATTCTCATACAGTGCTTTGAAAAGGAATACTCTTGACATTTTATAAAGTTATTACATCATTTCTGTTAATACACACACTAGTTGTTGCCACACAGTAACTTTCATACACATTCTGCCTAAACAGGGCATAGCATGGCCTTCAACACTGATTGGAACAAAGGGGAAGTAATCCAATAACTCAATAAGGACACTGTAGGTGAGATATCTCACCCAATATTGAGAAATTCAACATTGTACACTGCATGCAGTACATTCACCAATTCACATATTCTAGTTTTACATGCAGTGCTTGTTGGAAATTATAACAGTACATACAACTGGAAAGTTTTCATTAAAAAAAATTAAATGCTCGATTTACGTTTGGTCTTGTGGGAAATACCATGGATTCAAGTTGAAAAAGTGGTCTTCAGTGAATATTTTGCAACAATGGTGGACCTTTGGAAGTGTAATTTGTTTTCTCAACACCTCCCCCACCAAAAAAACTAAACACACAAACTCACACAAAAATAAACTAACTGTGGCCAGCAGATCAGTGATTGGGAATAGTGGCCATAAATAATGAAATCTGAGCTACTACAAAACATAACAAATAAAAAACTTATTGGATATACAGACAATTGCATTTTAAACAAATGAAAAATTTATTTAATTTGTTATTTTTAGTTGTTAAAAATATCTATTAGTTTGAATCATGTTAAAATGGCAGTAAATTTTAGATTGCCCTTTTAAATTACTGTTATTGAAGAATACTCTCTGAACTCACACTCTGCTGGTTGCGGGGTGAATGAAGCAGACTGCTGAGACTGAGCAACCGCCGGTTGCTGTGGCTGTTGTTGCTGGGGTTGCTGCTGTGGCTGTGGCTGTCCGGGAGTCTGCTGCTGTTGCTGCTGTGCATACTGTCCATACTGACCATACTGTGCATAGTACTGGGCGTAGTAGGCTTGCCATGCACTTGAATTGTCAGGGGACTTTGCTGCAAAAAATAATGTTTATATAAAAAGAATTAGTAGACCATAATAGACTATGCTAGTAAGGAATAATCACCACATTTAATGTTATTTTCTAGAGGTTTTGTTATGTCTTAGTATCAAAACAAAAATATGAATAATTATTTTTAATTTAAAAAAAAAAAAAAAAAAAAAAAAAAAAAAAAAAAAACCCATCCCAAAACATCCAGAATCCTATTCATATTTATGTAAAAGGACAAGTTGCTACAAAAACCAAACAAATCACTTGAAAGGATCTTTGAATGCCAACTCATCCAATACTCCAAACATTAAAACTCCAATTTAATGAAAAGCCCATTTTTCTTTTTTATTATTATATAAGTATTTCCAACAACAGGAGAACGTGTCTGGTAAACAACATCTCATTTTTCACTTTTACTTACAGATTATCAAATATACAGCCATCTTCTGTCTTGTGAAAATTATAACATTAAAAGAAATGAAAGGTGAACTTGTACGTACGCGTGTTCTCACCTTCATTCTGCTGAGGTGCTTGATACTGGTTTCCATATGCATTCCAACCCTGACCACCATAACCAGGAGCTGGTCCTTGCCTGAAAGACAGCCACCAACAAACGTGTATGTGTACATGTACATGTACATGTACGTGTGTGTGTGTGTGTCTATTTATTTATATATATATATATATAAAGATCAGATAATCTCTAATAAAGTAACTGAAATATTTTTCTAGCTGCAGTTATAATTCAACACAATTTGTATTCACTCTTTTGGCAATGGGTAAAAATTCACCTGAAATGAATTCGTCGTCTAATTTACATAAGAATTTGCATTTTTCAACAAGTGCAGTAATATATGCTCGTGGGTAATGAAACATTTGCCAAAGTACACAACAATTTTTTTTATTTTTTTTTAACCGATACATTTTTTATTTTGATATTCTGCAAGTTAAAAAGTTAATTGTATTTTGTTTAACACCACCACTAGAGCACATTGATTTATTAATCAGTTATCGGATGTCAAACATTTGGTCATTTTGACAGAGGAAACGGTTACATTTTTCCATTAGTAGCAAGGAATCATTTATATGCACAATCCCACACAGGATATATACCACGGCCTTTGATACATCATTTGTGGTGCAATGGCTAGAGTGAGAAAAAGTCCTAGACCGATCACAGAGTTACATCCTGCCTTTTGACAATCTGAAACAAGGCGAGTTAAAAACAGTTTACAGCCTTCATTATAGTACTTACCCAGGCTGTCCGTATCCACCGAACTGTTCAAAGCCAGGACCATTTGGTCCAGGACCAGGGGGACCTTGGGGACCAGGACCCTGAGGACCGGGACCTCCAGGTGGTCCCATTGGACCGCCGGGACCTCCAGGACCAGGACCCTAATAAAAAATAAAAATAATTATTAACTGTTCAGTAAAATAATAGTAATCATTATTTAGGTTATTTTATTTATTTATAGCATATAAATTAAAATTCAGACCTCAAGCATAATTTTTTAAATTATGAAGCAACTGCCT
Source organism: Gigantopelta aegis (assembly GCF_016097555.1). Classification (NCBI taxonomy): domain Eukaryota; kingdom Metazoa; phylum Mollusca; class Gastropoda; order Neomphalida; family Peltospiridae; genus Gigantopelta; species Gigantopelta aegis. The sequence goes on along the minus strand of NC_054708.1, from coordinate 63,868,467 downwards.
CACAATACTACTAGTTCTAAAATATATGTAGGGACTAACATGATTAAATGAATGGGCAACATCAATAAGGAACTGGTTTTAATTTTTATACTAATTTAAATGATAAGCCCAACAAGTTTCCATTCCCTACACAGAGTATGACAAATATTTTGAAAAGTCACTAGCCACAGGGCTAGTGGGCTTGTGAAAACCACTAGCCCACCAAGATAAAGCACTAGCCCAAATTCCTGATCAATTATAACTGGATTTTTATACATAACATTACACATTTACGAGTAGAACTAGCCCAAATCCATGTTGTGCCTAACTTTCAATGTGTCAAGTGTGAACTGCAAACTCTTGGTTTTCTATAAAATTTAAATTGTGTGACACACGGTAATAGATGGTTCAGTGTATTTGGTAGTTGGTTATATATTTAGGGCCTACTATTTATGTCGCCAAGAACGGTGATGCCAAATACAGGGCATTATTCCTTATCAGACCGATATCAAAAGAATATAACGGCGACATCTAATCCGTTGTTAATTGATGAACAAAAAGGGTACAATCTAATTAAAACTAGCTCCACTATTACATGTGGATCTAACACCAGCCAGTTGGAGCTCATGTCCACCAATCAAAACCTTACTTGCAGAATCCTGCCAGTGATTTAAAAATAATTTGAAAACATTTCGAATTATCCTGAGGGTATACGACATGTGTCATGTTTCGTGTGAATTACGAATGTTGTAAAACATGTTTTAATTTATAAATAAATAAATAATTTTTAGTGTAAAATTGAAGACTGATAACCCACCCTGTACGTACTGGTATGGTTCTCTGTACTGTGGCCACTAAAATAGACTCGCCCGATATTTTTTGAATTTGTATGCTCCCAAATAACGTTATAAAAGGCGAAGTGTGATTGGTCAATATTTAAATTATTATTTACAGACGAACTGTTACCTGGACATTGGGGACTATGCAGTGTTGTTAGCAATCCGATTAAAATTAGTTCTACTGGTCTAAATAAGGCATTCGTAATTCACATGAAACATATTGTATACCCTCAGGATAATTCGGAATGTTTTCAAATTATTTTTAAATCACTGGCAGGATTCTGCAAGTAAGGTTTTGATTGGTGGACATGAGTTCCAACTGGCTGGTGTTAGATCCACATGTAATAGTGGAGCTAGTTTTAATTAGATTGAAAAAAGGTATTATCTTTTATCTGCAGCTGTGACGTATTATCCAAACCGCTACACGTAATAAGCCATTAAAGTAAATTGTTTTCCTGATTGCCGATAACCACATGTTAGCGAAGTGTTAAATTAGAAAACAATAGGTAAATAAAACAAACACTGAAATTCAAAGCATGGCTGGGGTTTACTTGATTGAGATTAACCTGTCGTTGCGATTGGTGATTTCCAAGTTCTTAGCCTAAAACATATGTGCGAGATTAACTACCACGTGACGTGTCTAACCAATAAAAACACCCATGTCATTAGACTATTTCCTGTGCCAGAAACTTGAAAGGGAAAGGTAAACAATGCATGCTGTAACTGACGATGTAGAGATAGCATGTTACTGCAGTTTGCAGACCTAGCTCAAGTGGATTATTATTATATACTGATTGCGTTCTTGATATTATTCGATGACAAATGTCACAATCAAATTTATTAAACGAAATTTCAGCCGAGAGGAAAAGAAAGAAAGAAGAAAAGAAACCCCGCGATGACGAGAGGAGGGGGAAAACCACTAGCCCGCTAGTGGTTTTGCCTTTCTCACTAGACCGAACTTAACCTTCTGACTAACCTTCTGACTACTGCAGGCGAGATATCTCGCCCGACGTCACGTCAGTCGATATACTGTACACTGTATACAGTGCATTCCCCAATTCATATTTCCCGCCGTTTTGCACACGACACTCACCGGAAACGGAAATATAATTAAAGAAAAAAGATTTTTTTTCAAAATGGTGGTTTTTGTTTTGATTTTTTCAATTGAAAATACCTTGAAATTTTGAGTTCAAAAAGTGGTTTTCGGCAAGTATTTTCGCTTGACAACAATGGCGGCACGTCGCGGTAATTTTCAGGGATCGATAGCTGATTGTAACAGCTAATTTGATAATAAATTTGATCGTTTTACCAACAACGAAAATTACCTAATATTGCAATATGAATCGTAGTTCGGGTTTTTAAAAACATTCTGGTCAGAAAACCACTGTTATCGGGAATAATGGACATAAATACTGGACAGCTGGCCACAAATGCCCGTAAGTAAACGCAACTTTTTCGATTTTTTGCCTAATTTTAATCACCATTAGCCGATCTAAAATAATAAAAAATACAAAAAAAAGACACGAAAATAATACTTACCAATTCATATATGAACTTTATTTCATGTATTTATCAAACATTTAAGTGAATATATGTGAGTAAAAATTATAAACTTGTACCCACTCAACGTGGTTTTTGTTAAAAATTAATCCAGTAGTCTAAAGGTTAAAAACCACTCTGCCCTACATTAATTTTGCTTTTCCAAGATTACAAAATTAAGTTGGTTACATCTACCATCTAATGTTGCAATTTACTTCCAACTAGTAGGCACATCAATTCTAAAATACATATTGGTACTAACATTGTGATTAAATGAATGGGCAACATCAATAAGGAACTAGTTTTACATTTTTATACTAATTTAAATAAAAAAAGCCGACAAGTTTCTATTTCCTACATGAAGTTTACTTTTCCACGATTGAATTGGCTTTAACTACCATCTAATGTTGCAGCTTACTTCAACAGGTAGGCCTGCCTTCTCACAGATCATCTGAATCGCATGCTGAATCTGATCAGGATTGCCTCGAATGTTGAACACCTTTTCCCCTGGACTTGGTGGTGGATTCCTGTCCAACTCTACATGACCACCTGATATTCGGTTGATTTCTCTTATCGTTTCACCTCCTGAAAAAGGTTATATAAAAATAAAAACAAAATGTCAAACATTATCATCCATCAAAATCCTCACACGCTGTCTAGGAAAGCATACATAGTACACATAAATACTATGGCAAGGCACATAAAACGAATTCTGCAAAATTAAATGTTTTGTTTATCATAACTTCTTCAGTGTCGCTGACAATTGACTACACAAGATATTCATCTCAAAGCTGTACACAATTTCAGCTCAACATCTTGAGGCCATACGAAAAAAAAGTATGTAAAACAAATTCTGTATCTCCTAAGTATAAGTGTGAAAAATTCCAACGAAAGTCAAACCTTGTTCTGTAACAGTACATTATAAAGCTATACACACAATTTTAGCCAATATCTTGAGGCATACGTGGGACAGACAGACGAAGGTGAATCCTATAGTCCCCTCTGGTTGGACTGGACTATAGTTAAACTGCATATTCTATGTTACCATAGTTAAACCAGTACTAACAGCTTACCCTTTCCAATGACAAGCCCACATTTATCTGCAGGAACAACGTATGTTGTGAAATCTTGAAAGTTTGGATCTCCAGACCCTCTACCTCGACCTCCTGGGCCTCCAGGACCAAAACCACCTCGCCCACGCCCTCTCCCCCCACGTCCCATGCCGAACGCTCCACCTCCACGACCCATAGGGCCTCCACCCGGAGAATTACCATACTGAAACAGAGGAGAAAAACATCAAATAACAATAGAATTATTTTTCATCAATCTTTAAATATTGATAGAAAATTACAACATGGACAAGCACAATAAAATTTTGGGGTGGGGTAGGGGGTGGGGGGAAGGGGGTGTTTGCAAAATACACGGAAAGCAAAAGTAACTGCAACACTTTACAGGAAACCAGTTGTTATGTCAAGACAATTATTCATTGAAAATTAATGGAGAAATTAAAAGGATTAATGAATGCTTAAGCAAGGCTTTTGGACTGGTATGCATATTCAATAATATTTAATGCACATTATTGCTTGAAATCAACAAGTATATTGGTATATTTAATTAATAAAATGGTAAACATGTGACATCTAATACATATAACAGGCACAGCCATTTTGCTCCATCCCACTGAATGAGTCATCTGGTGAGCAGGTTACATAACACTTAACGCATCACATCAGGAATTAGTCGTAGAACTAAAGAAACAATGTAGTGGTTTGTTGATTTTTGTGAAATGGTGAAAAAGGCATGCATCGCAATGTTCTGTAATAATATCCATCCCAATAAGTGAGTAATAATTTATTATTATTTTCCCCAACAAAAAATAAACTGGCTATAAAACAAATCAACGATATACCCTGTTTTGTCCATGCAATGAGCTCCTGTGTATTTGAGAAACCTACATATTGAATTGATACCGACTTCATTGGTCTATTCGTTTAGGTGCAGGTGTATATTTGGCAGATTACCAGACTAAGCACAAAAAGAATATGTAGAGCCTACCAGTATTATTAACATGATGATATTGTGATGCATTTTTTTTTACCAATCAGATGCGTCATAACATGTCCTAATAATAGTCTGTTTAATGGTATGGAAAAAAATTTAGGCACTTACGTTATTAGCATGTAGTGGATCAGGACCAGTGTCACCATATTGCTAAAGAAAATTGAAACGTTCTCCTATAAATAACCTGTCACCCCTAAAATGGTAATGGACATTATCAACTGCCAGGGTTTATTATAATGTAAATAATTATATAATACTATTGATCAAGTAAACTGTCCCATATAAAAATCACAGAACAGAACAATTATGTAGTACCAAATAAAATAAAATTATCACTTGGGTTATTGTGGGTGGTAATATTTGCTTGAAGTACCTATAGGCCTTATACTATGCAATTTTTCTTTAGATTTGCTTCCGAGAGAAAAGTTCTATTAATAATCCCATTTCGTTCTGTTAATGCACATTGAAATAGGTTTAGTTAAATAGTTTGTTATATTATTTGTACATTTATATTTTACAAGTCGGGCTTATCAAAGCGAAGCACCTTGCCATAAATCACTGCGTTTGTTTACACTATGCATACAGGAGCCGACATAATTTCCTGCCAAGCTAGAGTACTGGATGCCACAAAAAAGAAACAAAATGGCTGCCCTCCGTTATCACGAATAATCAGAGTTTTAAAAAATCCCATTCTAAAAAATTTCACTTTTTAAACTGTCAATATGTGTTCAGTGTCTTGGTATGCATCTTCCCAACATAAGGCTCATATACTGAACAAAAAAAGAAACTTCCGATTTGTACATATAGTATTAGTTGTGTTAAAGAATTCATTGTGTAATGAAATTATATAGGTAGTATTAGCTTTCAGCTGTATTATCAGGATTCATGAATTTTTTCGATTATTTTTGCACTGTTAATCGTCGACAATGTGAAATTCAATTTGCACGTGCATGCATGGTTCGACATGTCCCGTGTAGTATTCGGTCAATTTGTTTTATTTGTCTTACTGACATTGTTGTCAAGTGAACGAAAACGCTTCAAAATTTGTAAACAAATTAATGGGTTTTTTTTACATTCTAGCATTTTTAGTATGCCAAGAATACCCAATAATTTACGCGAACGGGCGATTGGCATGCTTGATGCTGGCATGTCGACAGAAGACGTTGCAAGGCATGTTGGGAGTTCTAGTCGAGCGATACGAAATCTTCGCGTAAGATTTCGAACGACAGGAAGCACCAACGACTTGCCATGTCTAAATCATCTTAATTGGGCACGTGTACACTCCTTGAATACGGCGAAGCTGGAATACCGTTTTTTTTCCCGGATGAATCCAGATTTTTTTTTACAACGTGGTGATGTCAGGGTGCGCGTCTATCGTAGGAGAAATGAACACTATGCTGACTGTTGGGGGTTCTGTCATGGTCTGGGCATCCATTGCCCATGGTTATCGTTTACCACAAATGCTTGACGTTACCGCGATGACATTCTCGCTCATCACGTCATTCCTGTTCCATAACAACGCCAACGTCTCGATTTTTCAGCATGATAATGCCACCTCTCATACAGCTGGAGACACTGACAAATAACACTGATTTCATTGATGACTGGCCCGTTAAAATTCCTGATCTCAACCCCATCGAGCATGTCTGGGATAGTCTGGACAGACGATTGAGGCGTCGTCCCAACCCACCCGCCAACATCAACGAACTTCGTCAAGCACTCATTCAGGAATGGAACAATATTCCACAGGCAGAAATCAACACTTTAGTCAATTCTATGCGCCTGCGATGCACTGCAGTGGTCAATTCAAAAGGTGGTCATACCCGTTATTAAGTGGGTGGTTTTTTTTTTTTTTTTAACCCCTACCACACTTGGTCAAAATTTCTTCCAGTTTCTGTTAACCTATGGCCATGATTTTTGCACCAAACGATGCATCATGGAACACTCTTTTAAACGCATATATAAAAATTATTCCCCCCGGTTTGGTTTCATCAAGTTATGTTCAAGCAAAGTTAGCGGAAGTTTCTTATTTTGTTCAGTATAGTTGACTTCTCCCCTTTAATATTAAATTAACTTAATTTAAGATTACAGAGGTTTAAGAAGTCGAAATTATTGTTAAAAATTTATTGCAGTTTGACATTGAAATATTGGCAGTTGAATAAGGAAATGCACACCATAGCAGAAAGTTTTGGGTATGGCACTATAGAAAAGAATGCAACCACAGTCACAAGTGGATATGGGGGGTCTCGTACAGAAAAAAAAAGGGTTACGTTTAGGGTTAGGGTTAAGAAAATCATACAGTAATGATAAAGAGTAATTATTAATGTTGTCAAAAGGTTAACTTTAAAAAATAAAATCTGCAAAACATTTAGGGTATGGCACCATACCCATTTTATCCTCCGACAGAAACCCTGTATAGTGATTTAACAATACAGAAAAACACACATCGAAAGTACATTTGAAGTACAGGTGAAATATACAGTTTTAACAAAACGGCTTTAAAAATAGTTATGTTCCAAGGTAATCAACTCCATTCATTAAGCACCAAATGGTGTTAGCGAATCCTTGTCAGAAATTATGTCGCACATATTTACCTCCGTAACTCCATGAAGAAGTCACAGGTTCTCATAGTGCTTCCAAAATACCATTTCACATAATAAGGTTTTGGAAATCCAAGTGGGTAAATTTATAATTAATTAATGGAACTTGAAGAGAATACAACATACAGAGAAATAATAAAGTCATAATTTTTCATACTCTGTCGGGCCTTTCACATATGACACTAGCATTTTTCTTAAACTTGCTAAAATAAAATTTAACCACCACTTACGTTAGCATTATTAAGCAAATCATGGATCATGCTGACTGCCTGCTGAACTTTCTCCTGTGGTCCAGTGATAGAACAGATCCGGTCTTCGCTATCACCATCATCTAAACATATGTACATTATTCATACAACATCAGGCAGCCAGATATATACAATTATTGCCCACATGGCTGACAAATGGTTACATAAATATCTTAATTTCCACACTTTTCCGATATCACCAGTTTATATAGCAGCTGCAGTTTGTAAAATTGACAACAACTCTTGAGTAATGAAAACTAAGTTTGAATTAAATGAATGAATAAATGGACTTTTATTCTTATAAATAGTAACCAATTTACCGTCCTTGTAATGGACCTCACCAAATGTCACTAACATCAATTGTGTAGCAACTATAATCATACTTAACATTTCAAATCAGTTTGATAATAAATAATCACATTTGCTTAAGAGCCATTTGGAATTTATGGAAATAGTCTTGGAACTATTTTATATCCAAGCAAGAAAAAAAAAAACACTTGTTGAAATGCAACTAAGAAAGGGTTTTGTTTGAGATTTTTGTTCACAAGTTTCATAGAGAACATAATCTTGTACCGTGTAATTATTATTTTAAACCAACAAATTTAGGATGTAAGAAATTAGCTGTACCCAAGATGAAACTTGGTTACTAATACAGTAAAGCACATACCTGGTTTAAACTGGACTCGAGCTCCTGTATCTTGCTGAATTTTTTTTATCATGTCCCCTCCTTTACCAATAACAAGACCAACTGCTGGACGTGGCACCGGAATCTACAATCATTTCAATATATGCTTTAAATCATTTATCACAGACAAATACTTCAAATGAAGAAAAAAAAATTACTGCATCTTTTTTTTGGATAAACCTTTGCAGAGATGCCATGCCAGTTTACTACACACCAGACACCCCATGCAATATAAATTGATAGGAGCCAACTCAATTTGGTAACATTTAGAGTCATCCGTCTTTTATTGTTTGATGACTAATTTGGAACTTTCACATGGGATAATCAGGCAAGTCAAAAACTTTTGCTAAGGTACAACTTGGATAAGAATGGTATAAAGTTCAATATCGTAGAAACTACACCTAATCATAAATGTTGGCATCTCTGCCCTAAAATGCTAATAATGTACGACAAAAGAAAATTAAAACATAAGTTTCATCCATAAAAGGCATTACGAATAATAAAACCTTTTTATTTTAACACCACTAGTGCACATTGATACACTGTAAAACGGGTATTATTCGCGAATGTGTAATTTTCGCGTTTTTAATTTTTCCTCAAAAATTTACGTACGCAAATAATAAAATCCATTAGAACAAAAAAAACGAAAAACAAACAAAACAGTTTAGCAATTTTGGCATGCTGTTCAGCATCATACAGTCTATATTCACCGTGTTATTGTTTACGATCTGTAGAAGTGTTTAATTTATCAACAGCATCATTGGCGGCCTGTGTCGATTGAACTTCTTTGATCGTTAAACATGTTGAAGGGTCAGGTAAACCAACAGTTTCAGGTTTGTCCGCGGTTTTTTTAACCACTGCAAAACTGAACCTGCCATAACGCTGTTTTTGTTAAGAATGATAAACGGAGTTGATTTTTGGAACAGACATTTTTACTGGTATTGTTAAGCTGTGAATAAACATTTAGAAATTAGTATAACGAGTCATTTTTAATTGGCCAATCAAAATAAGGGACACAAATGGTTTCGTAAACCTCCGGAAAAACATCATCGACAAGTGACAAAAACAAAAGAGTGAGACGTTTTTAACAACCGCTGTTTAAACATTAAAACAAGATTACTGGTACAAGTGTTTGTCTTTATTTCACACTTTCTGGAGAGTTGATTGAACCACATATTGGATTAATTTCATTAATTGTACACACAGTGTGGTCGCCACTGGACAAACAAACAAAAAACAAAAACCATGACACCGCGAAAATTAAAAACCGCGAACTGCCTCCATTTTTGATATCGCGAAAACTTACTGCCGCGAATAATACGCGTTTTACAGTATTAATCATCGGCCATTGCATGTCAAACACTATGTAATTCTGACAGTCTTACAGAAAACCTCCTACATTTTTCCGTTAGTAGCCAGGGATCTTTTATATGCAGCCTTTGATGTACCAGTTGTGGTGCTCTGGCTGGAAGGAGAAATAGCCAAATGGGTCCACCAATGGGGATCGATCCCAAATCAACCGTGCATCAAACAAGCGCTTTACCACTGGGTTACGTCCCCTCCCCCCACAAATAAAAACTTAATTAACATCTATCAAGAGGTATGACATCTAATCGATTAGAATTAAACCGTTATTACAGGACTGTTGACATACAGATTATGGATGCAGTTCACTGGGAGCTACTCACCTCCATTCCTCCACCACCACCTCCGCCTCGAGATCCACCACCGCTAAACTGACCAAAGCCACCCATTGTCTAAAAAACCAAAAACACAATTAGATGATGTGTAGTGAAATGTTCACGACTGTACCATAATGCAAAAAGAAAAGAAAGTGTGATTATTTTTTAATTTAACTTGCATTAAGCATATTGTTTATACACACCCCAGTAGCTTTTGGTCCTGATCATGCATGATTAGAAACCAACTACTAATATAATTATGTTGTACGGTTTCCTAGCCAGGTAAGCTCCTGTTTAGTTAAGTGAATTACATTATTTTCTGAACTCAGAATCCAACAGTGTGCTAGTTAACCAATTCACGTGTGTGTATTTTGGAAGGTAAATCTTGAAAATGTTCTAAACACACAAAACATTTGTAGTCATTTTTAATCATCTCACCTCCATATCTTTTTCAGCCATCAGCTCCATAACCATTTCTTTAGCTCTCTGTAAACAAAGTTTATTAAAATTTAAAAATCTTTTTTGTTAAACAAATTCACAAAAAAAATCTGAATAAAAAAATATATACACCATGAAACACAAGTATTGCTTTAAAATACGTATTAATCAGATTTCAAGACATTTTTCTTCCAAATTTTAGCTGCGAAGGCCATTACAATCACAACTAGATATTCAAGTCAGTTTGTGGGGTATTTTTGTATTGAAAGGATAAACACCATGTTATCACTGCCAAAACAACAATACCAAACGTCACTAAGAAACATGGTAAATGAGTTTCAAGCCATTTTAAACCTAGTTGTCTATGTTAGTATTGTCATACATACCTGGCATTTCATGTGGTCACCTGTAATTCGGAGAGGCTTATCATGAGCCGTTGGTGAATTGCTGTCTTGAATCATCACCATTTTCACATCTGCGCGTTCCTGCAAATTAACCACAAAATTTTAAAGATCAAACTTTAATATTTAAGTTCTACAATAACTTTGATAATACTGTTAACTGTACCAAGCACCAGTTTGTGAATAATAAGAATAGTGTTTTGAGGTTGCAATATTAGCAAAGTATCCACCAGTAGGCAGCAAGTTTTTAACGTCTACTGACAGGGATTTATCCAGCATTTTTCACCAGAGATCCATAGTTAATGGGATTGGGAAAATTAGCCATAATTGAGAATTTCTTTCTGGCCACTGAATTTATGCAGAAAAATCAACCCACAATGAAGGGATTCAAACCACACTCTCTCTGCAAGCAAGTCCACGCTCTACCAACTGAGCTACTAGGAAAATTCCCTCTAGCTACTGCCAGTAGGAGCAGTTTACACTGGTCAACATTACTACATACTCCCCTCTATGGTGAAGCAAAGTCCCGGAGCTGTGGACCACGGGCAGTTAAAGTGTTATCATGGTTCATACAGACCTGGTGAACAGAAATTCCAGTACTTTTCAAGTATATTTTTCAGTTTTTCAAGTAGTCTTTGGCACAATGTTACAAGCAGTTTAACACACACACACACATCACTAGTTAACTACAGCTGACCGTTTTTCAGCACACGACTGGTTACCTGTCTCGCTCATAAACCGGTTCAACTATTAGTAATGCACTGTTTCCAGTAGACAGCAGCCCAGTCTACTTTAATCTTCACACTGTGGTGCATATAGCAAGCGCAAAAAGGACTTGTATGCCAGTCTATCTATATCGGCAGCAACACATATCACTTCCGGGTTTTGATTACGACAAATACCCGAGAAATACGTCGGCAAATACTTATTATTTTTTCCAGATTTTAATCAGTAAGAGAGACATTCTGCTTGTAAAAAAAACCTCAAGTACATTTCGGCAATTTTCAAGTAGTTTTTAATTAAATTCCAGTACTTTTCCAGGACCTTTTCTGAATTTGCAAATTTCCAGTACTTTTCAAGTACTACGTCAAAATTCAAGGACTTTTCCAGGCCCGTGCGAACCCTGGTTATAATTTAGTCTTGTGCTAAGAACACACCCAGTCCCTACGTCGGCTCCAAATGTTAAATAAAAATCAACTTTCACTGAGGGGATTTGAACCATGGAGTTCAGCGATCTACCAATTGAGCCAACTGCCAGTAAGAATACTTTATACAAGGGAATTACTCAAGCTGTGCATGTAGATTAGTTAAAGACAAATGAGGGACACAATCCTCCTAAATCAGGAATAATCTGAGAAATTAAATAGAAATGTTAATGTTTTATTTAACATATTTAACATATTCAACATATTCAACATATTTTAATTACGGTTATATGGCATCAGAGATATGGTTAAGGACCACACAGATATTGAGAGGAAACCCGCTGTTGCCACTTCATGGGCTACTCTTTCCGATTAACAGCAAGGGATCTTTTATATGCACCATCCCACACAGGATAGCACATACCACGGCCTTTGATATACAGAGCGCTGTACCACTGAGCAACGTCCCGGCCCCAATCTGAGAAATGAAGTTATCTACTACATCTAGTGGGTTACAGGCATCACCTGTAGGATTTGACAATGACAAGTCTCCAATACAAACAAGATATGGCAGAACTGTTAGGCCCGAGATATATTAAACCATCAGTTTATTTATTTGAAAATTGTTTTTATCTTGCAGAATCGATTTCTTAGATGTAACAGTTTCTAAACAAGAGTTGGAATACACTGATCACGATCTTCCATAGCGCAGTGATGGGATGAATTGTCCGGTTGAAGGGTGTGGACCAAAATTTATGTCAAGCACCAGTATATGGATCACTGGAGGTTAAGTTCATATCAGGAAGATCAGCAGATATCACTGCTCCAGATGTTTGTTTGATAATTTTCCCATATTTGAAAAATCTGGTGAAAAGACATGCTGTAGAATTATGGTCTTACTAAGGACATGCAAACAGAGTTGGAACCAAAACAATTAGCGAGTCCAGGGGACGAGAAACCTCCTTTTGTGGACGTAGTTAATAGAATGAGAAAGGCATCCATAGATTTGTGACAAACAAGTGAAAGTAACTACTCAGAGATAAAACCACAGTTGAAATGTGTTTCAGCAGAAGTTGCAATCCACACATTCTTCTGAGACATTGAAGGTGTATAACATTTTTTTTTGGGGGGGGGGGGGGGGAGAGAAGAAAGAGAAAGGGAGAAGAGATGGGTATTTGTTTTGGTTCTTGTTTTAATTATTCCTGTTTTGTGTCTAATTGGGATAGAGACAAATGAATGATATAGAATAGCAGGATAACACTTCTAAAAACTGAGAGAAGATGAAATTATTCATGATCGAAATTCACCACATTTTCATAAATAATAAAAACAATGTCCATAAAAATTTAAGAAATTTACCTGCAGTTGCCTGATGGTTTCCCCACCTTTCCCAATAACAAGGCCGACTTTGGGACCTGGAACCATTATTTCAACAACGGACTGCCCATCAGTTAGTGAAGTTGGGTCAACTGGCATCTGGGTGCTGTTACCACGATCAATAATTTGCTTCATATGTTGGATACAAGCCCTGTATAATAAAGCATGTGAATTGGTGATTTGCTAAAATACTAAAAATATTAATAAATGGTCAGTGCTATGTAGTGTCCTGAAAGTATATTTTAAGTGCTGAACATATATATATAGCATATCAAATTTGTCAGTTGTCCATCTATTAAGAGACAGACTATTTTAGTTAATTTAGATACTAACATTTAATGGTATACAAAGACCAAAAGCACAATACTCATGACAAATCCATGCTAGAAGAAATATAACAATTGACCAATGCTGAACATATTCTTATAATTATTGAAGGGTATGTAGGAATTTTGAATTTAAAAACAAGATATATATTGTTAATGAATGTATGCTAGTGTTTCGGGGGTTTGGTGGGTTTGAATAGAAAATGTATTACGATTTGAATGGTTTCTATACCTTTATGTCTCGTTGCTGTAGTACATCACTAAAAGGCGGCATTATTCATATAAACTGATTTCAAATATTTGATATAAAATGATAAATTACTTACTCTATAGATGAAGGAGAGCCAGTAAGTGTACATGCACGATTTGGGAGACCACAACTATCTGTAACACAAACAAAACAATCATTTAAATACTTTACAACAAAATATAGTTAACACAAACTTGACATAACTTTTTTTTTTAAAGTAACCCAATAAATTAAATATTTAAGCATGTGCACCACAAAATTTATTACAAAGAAATGTATCCCACCCTTTTTAATAACAAATGTTTATAAACTTAATGAATTAATTGCTAATTTAAAAAATATAAAAAACATTAATGTTGGACCTATAAAAAAAATCAATATCAACTATGAATTTACTTTTCTAAAGTTGCTTGAAGTGCCAAATCTGCATTTCTACAAACCCACCTGGTGCAATCTGCACTTTGCAACCAGTCTTCATTTGCAATCGAGTGATCTGCTCCCCACCTTTGCCAATAACTGCAAGGGACAATCAATATACATTAGTGTTTTGTTCCAAAACTGTATACAACCAAGCCTTTCAAATCATGCCACAATGGATGACTTCAGACAATGATTCAGGTTTTTGCAAAACATTCACTCATTCTGTTTAAGAAAATCACTCATGGTTAACATACCATACCAGTGTTCGAGATTAACGGTATCCCGGGGACACCAAAAATTAATTTTGGAAACCAAGCTTCAGGAACCCAGTATCCCACCGGGATACCATATAATGCTCTTGGGTTTTTTTCAATCTTGCATTTTTATTTTTTGCTGAGACAATGAAATGTTGTCATTTACTGGTGAAGTTAACCTTTAGACTACTGGATTAATTTTTAACAAAAACCACGTTGAGTGGGTACAAGTTTATAATTTTTACTCACATATATTCACTTAAATGTTTGATAAATACATGAAATAAAGTTCATATATGAATTGGTAAGTATTATTTTCGTGTCTTTTTTTTGTATTTTTTATTATTTTAGATCGGCTAATGGTGATTAAAATTAGGCAAAAAATCGAAAAAGTTGCGTTTACTTACGGGCATTTGTGGCCAGCTGTCCAGTATTTATGTCCATTATTCCCGATAACAGTGGTTTTCTGACCAGAATGTTTTTAAAAACCCGAACTACGATTCATATTGCAATATGAGGTAATTTTCGTTGTTGGTAAAACGATCAAATTTATTATCAAATTAGCTGTTACAATCAGCTATCGATCCCTGAAAATTACCGCGACGTGCCGCCATTGTTGTCAAGCGAAAATACTTGCCGAAAACCACTTTTTGAACTCAAAATTTCAAGGTATTTTCAATTGAAAAAATCAAAACAAAAACCACCATTTTGAAAAAAAATCTTTTTTCTTTAATTATACAGTCAAATCCACTTAATTGGATGTCGGATTATTGTATATTTCGGATATTTGAATATGTTTGTCCTGCACGGAACCATTTGCCATTATGACAATACAAAATCCAACGGTTAATTGGATGTGTTTTTTAACGTGTTTTCGGATATTTCAATATAAAATTATCCTTGCCGAATGGCAATTGCATGTAAAACATAGGAAAGTTTGTGTTACTTGATGTGTTTTTGTAAAATTTATGATCGTACGTAATACCATACTATCGTACATGCAGAAATGAATACTTTTAATTTTATTTAATTTCATTGTTAAAAAAAGAGAAAAGACTTACAACAAACTTGTTTTCTTGTTTCTTAAATTATTTCGGATGACTAATTATTAATCAATACATTTACTAATTACATCGTAATTATCCATGAACTCTGAGATTCATCTCAAATGTGACCCAATGGCCGAGACAATGCAGGACAATCAAGGATCAAAGTAGGTCATTCCCACCTTGTTGGCGGCGATGTGCGTTTCGTAAGCAGGCATCCCTTAATCTCATGTCGGCCACTTTTGAAGCAGTATGTTTAATCCATAAATAAATACTTGTAAGATATTTTTCTCTATGAATTGTCGGTGACAGTAACAAACAAAAGCTGTTTGCTACTAGTGTTATTTTTAGCGGGATCTTTTGATCTTTTGAGGCCCCATTTGGGGTGACCGATTATGGTGATTACTGTTTAAATTGTTAAATGCCGACAAAAGGTAAGTTGTAGGAGATTTTCTTGGCAAGTTGGATTAATCATCTTTTGGCTATAAATATTGACAAGAACTTTTTTTTTTCACAATGTCAACATGGCAAGTAAACGGAAACGAAACGATCTATCTTTGGCTCAGAAATACGACGAGATGTGTGCCCAGTATCTCACCAATGCTAACCCAGAATGAAAAAGACAGAGAACGGGAAAAGCAGCCAATGTGGAGAAGGCCTTATCAGAATGGTTTTCTGTCGCCAAACAAAAAGACATTCCAATATCGGGCCCAATATTAGCGTTTGTGTTTGTGTTTTTCCTTCTGTAAAATTGAATAACGGCCTTTCACTTATTTGACTTTGGCCAGTCTAGTTTACCTGTCAAATCAGTTACAAATGCACACAGATAATAGTCAGATAGACGTCCTGGTAAAATACAGAACATGGAAATGACTACTTATTCAAGATTATATTGGGTGGTGGGGGTGGGGTCTTGTTGCATTTGATTTACAAATGTACAAAGAAGTTAATAACGGCCGTTTAATTATCAAGAAGTTAATAACGGTCTTTTAATTATTTGACTGTGGCCAGTCTAATTGAGCTTCCGGTGGTTTTATCTGGGTCATTAGATGTTTAGTCACTTCTACTTCTAGGCATACAAACAGCATTAACTGTTGCTTCTTGTATTTATCAAGTTTATAGACAAGTTTATAGACAAAACTAGAGTCACAATATGGAACTTGGAATCGATATTTTATTAACACAAAATACTTACCGGTTTCTGACGAAAATTCCACATGTCATGAGGCCCAAATTGGGAGAATCGTAATTAGGGTTTGCATAAATCAACAAGAGGTCTTAATTGGGTATATCGTATATCGAAATTGTACCTTCGGTTTATTGAATATGTCGCTTATTTGAATATAATTTTGTTGCACGAGGCACATCCAAATAAGCGGATTTGACTGTATTTCCGTTTCCGGTGAGTGTCGTGTGCAAAACGGCGGGAAATATGAATTGGGGAATGCACTGTATACAGTGTACAGTATATCGACTGACGTGACGTCGGGCGAGATATCTCGCCTGCAGTAGTCAGAAGGTTAAGTAACAGTATTTTCGAGCTCGTACCTAGTCTAATGCTATGTCGTAACAATATCTCCCCCAACTCGTACCCAGTCTAATGCTACACTGGAGCAATAGAGGCACAGCAATAGACTGGGAAACGCTAAGTCACTATTGTTTTTGTTGGATATTTCTTCCATTCAAATTTTATTTGATATATTGATTCCACGTCTGCATAAAATTGATACAGGTAGGTTTATCATTAGTAATGTCACACACACTTTTAAATTACTGCTAAATATTAATTTGTCAGTTTTACACAAAAATAGATGCAGCAAATATTTTTGCAAATTCCGTTTGATTGCAAATTTGACGAATTCTGCGATTTCGATTGCGGTGTAGCAATATAGACTGGAAACGAGAACAGTGTCGTCCAAGTTTGTTGTTATGTTATTTATGAATTGAATGGATTTTGAATGGTTAGTATCCAACTGGGATACTGCCCAATTTTTTTTATCTCGAACACTGCATACGAGATGTTTGTGTCAAAAATTATCACAAAATGCAATACATTAAAAAAAAGTTTATACAGTTAGTACGGAGTTTGGTATTAAAGAGTATCCTGTTCACAGGATTTTTATTACTGATAGAAAGACTTTGTGATTAAATCCATCTGTACTAAAGTAACAAAAACTGTCAAAAAAAGAAGAGCAATCAAATGTTCCACCATTTTGTGAATATTGATCTGAAAATGGAATGCAGACGTGTGAAGGGACTGCAATGATTCTTAACATCGAGCTTCAAATATTTATACTAGTCACACAAGTGTTACGGGCCAGTATCAAATTTTAGTTTTTTTTTTTTAAAAACAAAAATGAGGGGCGGTGATAGGTAATGAAAAGTAGGTTACAGACTTGAATAAAGCAATTCAGATTGAATTTAAAGAAGCTTTTCACTCAGTTTGTTTGGTTGCCAGTTGAAAGTGTATGGCAAATGCATAAAAAATCCAAAATTGTTAAGACTTTTTATAATTTTTGTTTTCTAAGCAGGGCACCTGCCTGAAAACTGCATAGTGCACGTGAAACTCAGTTTATCTTTTTAGGTTAACACTTTTCTCATGTTTGACTAGGGTTAGGACGGTATAAATTCTTTGCAATCTGGCTTTGGATAACCATGCCATCAAAATGTAAACTGAGCATTCTGGACTGTTGTCGAATGACAACATATCCATGGACAAGTAGCAAGATGACTGCAAGTGAGCCATTCCGTCACCCATTAACTGCAGGAGTTTCCTTTCCACTGGCACAGCGAATGGGCTACTCCTCTCAGATGTAGTGTCCATGTGACCCTCAACTTCTTGTTACTAGTAGTATAGGTTTACTGTAATTTTGTCAACAACCAAAGCTGCCACCTAGATTTCAATTACTTGGACTTATTTGTCAACAGGTCATAGCCAACATGTAGAATGACCACAATAATTAAAGAAGATTGTGAAGATTGCATTAGCCATCGTGTTCGTAATATGAGCCTAGATATTTGGAGCTCTTAGTGGTATCATTAAAACAGGCAAAAAAAGAAAAGAAAAAAAAGTAGCAACACTTGACTACAACACTAGTTTAGTGTAATTTAGTTTGATTTAAAAAAGAAAACAATATCAAACTGACTGATGCATTTCCGTTTAGCTACAAAACCATTAAGTTTTCTTCTTTATTAACCCATGTGTGAAGGCTGGATTACTGAAGTTGCAGGTGGCAAAGTATCAATTTCATTTCCTTAAATCCGGTCATAAAAGCTGTCTGCATTCAGTGTTCGAAATAAGCACTTGTACGTTTGTCCCGACAAGTGAAAATCTATTCGGACAAGCGAAATGTGCCTCGTAAATTCTGCATATTTTTATCACTGTACTGACACCTATTATATAATCAATAGTAGTGAAATACTTTCAAGGGAAAAAAATAAAATGATTTGAACTCATTTATCAAACAAAATGTAATATCCAGTTGATGCACATGAAATTACAAAACACCGAAACCAAAAACATACCTAGGCCAACCATTTTGTCGGGAATTTGAAATTCTTCCGTTGTGATGCCTCCAGGACCTTGCATATTTGGTTTTGGAGCATTCGACATCTGACCTGGTGAGGTAGGTACTCCTAGCTGCTGGTTTATTTTGGCAGCAGCTTCCAAAGCAGCTTGTTGTGCCTGACTGGATCTGGAAACAAACAGGAAACAGCTAACTCGGGCTGTTGTATAAACTATATCACCAAGAACATGTAGTTAAAAAATGTCTTATGGCAAAAACACAGGCCATGAAAAGAAAAATAGAATTAGTCCACAGCAAAAAAGTGCCCTGGAGAATTAAAAACTTCATAGCAATTTGCACCCCATTGCAATTGCAGGGGTTGTATAGTGGTAAATTTTGTGCACACAGTGGCAAATAGAATTTTAATTGAAGCTACTTAATAATTTATTTTCTGGATGCCAACAACCTAAAACAATTATTATGTGTTTAATATTAATTGGCCTTTTGTATGACCAAAAGCAATACATAAATAGCTCTTTAAAAAAGAAGGAAGTTTGTTTTGTTTAACACCACTACTAGAGCACATCGCCCCAAATAGCTCTTCTGTGCTAGGTGACCAATTTTGTTTAAATTAATGGTACACTCAGAATATTCCACTACTTCAGTTATGAAATCAATCTTTCTAAAAATAACCCACCAATACAAATATATTATAAACTGTTTTCAGTGTTAAACTGACATGTTCATATAAAAAAAAAAAAATAATGTATTCAATGTAACTAAGCAATAAAAATAAAAGCCCGACTAAAACATGTATCAGGAAGGAAGGAAATGGTTTATTTAACAACGCACTCAACACATTTTATTTACGGTTATATGGCATTAGACAAATGATAAGGACCACACAGATATTGAGAGGAAACCTGCTGTCGCCACTTCATGAGCTACTCTTTTCGATTAGCAGCAAGGGATCTTTTATATGCACCATCCCAGCCTTTCTTCCACCAGTTGTGGAGCAATGGCTGGAACAAGAAATGGCCCAATGGGTCCATCGACGGGGATCGATCCTGGACAGACTGTGCATCAAGTGAACGCTTTACCACTGGGCTATGTCCAGCCCCAAAACATGTATCAATACTAAATTAACGAGTAATGGGGACCACTACCAGAGCACTTCCTTTTATATATGCTGCTCCAAAAGCCTTTATTCGACTCCATATGACCGTTAATAAAATGTGTCGAGTGTGTCGTTAAATAAAACACTTCTTTCCTGAAACAATTGGATCAAAAGTCTTACCTTTGTTGATCGGACATTGATCTGAGCTGTGCCCCAATCGCTGCAAAAAAAACAAAAAAAAACAATTGTTTTAAAGCAGAACAGCCCATACAGAGAAAAACAACAACAAAAACTAAGGATATTAAATTATGACCATAAGAAACCAATCTACCATGTTATGTTACCAACTTAACCCAGTCCTTTTTGTGTTTGATGCAAGAGCGAAGCTGCGGAAAATCTGAAATTGGACAAAAATTGCGTTAATAGCATGTATGTTGATACATCAGTGTTCATACAACACTAAAGTAAATAGCCATACATGAAACAATTTCTGACCAAAATTATCCAAGCGCAACACTGTACAACAGTTCCTAAACAAACCCAATACCCAAGCAATGTGGGTTAAACTCTTGAGGATACCCGAAACCAATCATTTATAATTCCTGTCTTTATGGGTACCGCACCACTGGCCTGTCAGGTCTCTAGCATACTTCAAATTATCACTCACGATCATTTACTGAAGGAGCAGACTTCTTTGCTTCAGGTTCTCCTGCAAAGATACAGATATAAAAAAAAATGTTAGGGCAATCTTTCCTCAACCTTTTTTTTTTTCCTTGTGGGGGGGGGGGGGGGTTGACTTTTTTGTTATGGTTTTTTGGTGTTTATTTATGTTTTAAACTTACTTCAAGATGACATCCATTGCATTCTGCAATAATCATTTAATTAAAAAAATTAAATAAATGTGGGAAAAATTACCAAACCTTTTGGATAATCAGGTACTTTATTAGTTTTATCCCAACATCACTTTAATAGCCCTATTAACCAAATCTTTTTCATATATCGTAATTTAGAATTTTATACATATAGACGTACTAAAAAAAATGGTGAAAAATGGCTTTGGAACTATCAGATGATGAATATTATTTATTAGTGTGGACACAGATTTTGCACAAATATTATAATGTATTTGCATAATCCAAGTGTATTTGGCAAGTCAGTTTGATATAAATTTTTGATGTACAGAAAGATTGTCCCATCACATACATAGTAAATGATTTTGGTGTACAGTGTTATGCTCGGAAAAATGGTCAGAAAAAGTATTAAATAGTTTAATACAAATGTCAATCAAGCACACATTAACATCAAAGCTGTAAAAAAAAAAACATTGTCGACAGTTCAGAGGCAAGCCATGAGCCACCCATCATGGGAAATCCTCTTCTAGCCATGGCGATGGCAATACACTAGAAACGAATTAACATTTGTCAAAACCGGTGTATACATGGGCTATACATCAAGTACTGAGTTGTACAACATACAAAATTGCAAAGAATAAAAATACATTTAATGACAACTCAACACGAGCTCAAACACACAGGGTCCAGTGAAAGTTGAACCATGTGTTCTGCCAAACCCTCTGAAATTAGCTTTCTGTGCGACATGTGTCCAAAAAGTCCATAATCTGTTTATAAAATAAAAAAATCAGTAAGCTGTCATTATGATGAAATGCATGTACAAATTCAAACACACATTTTTAAAATACCAAGTGTAAATGGATAGTAGGAAATTTGTAAAATGCATGTAAAAACAAGTCTACAACATTATTAAACATTTAAATGAAGATATGTTTATAACGATTAGCGACATGCTTTAATGTCTGTCCCAAATTGTCTATTACTGAATACGTACAGGTTTTATTACCATATTACAAAGCATTCTTCAAAATAAGCATTCTCACAGTAATGATAAAACACATGTTCCCTACAAGGCCCAACAAATTTTCATTGGAATGCACGACTATATATTTTCTATGGTTATAGTGTATTTGTCCGGCTCTAAAGAGAATTTGCCACGATTGAAACAGATGACATATGACAATTTTGAGCCTCCCTACAGCATTTAAAAAAAAGGTTTTTGCAGCAAATGAACATGACTGAAAGGTTATTGTGCAATATGAAATCCATTTTAAATTTAAAATTCACACTTTGGAGTATAGATTTTGCCATCTTTGAGCTGCTTTACCCACATCAGTAATTTTATCTTGTGGCACTAAAGTGATGTCTTGACTAACCGAACCTACAGCAATTTATATCACAATGACATCAATTGCAAACGGTGTCGTCATAAAGTTCAAGTTCAAGCCAGAAAATAATTTTGGGATAATAAAAACAAAACAGAACACAATTGCACACATTTAGATGCATGTGGCAGTGTTCGAAATAAGCACTTGTCAGGACAAACGGACAAGTGAAAATCTGATCGGACTAGCTAAATATACCTCAATGGTTGTCCAGTGACAAGTGAAAATGTTCAATGTAGTTTAATTTTGAGCAATAAAAAATATGGTCCTTGTACTTGAATAAAACAAATTTATTTGGACAAGTGAAAATATTACTGGATAAGTAGGTTTCTCTATGTACTTGACCGGTGGACAAAGAAAAATTCTGCTTATTTCTATTGCTGGGTGATTATGCGTTTGAAATCTTGAAATCGTACAGTGCATTACATGTACTTTGTGATAAATTTTAAATAAGAGTTCTTTTACTGCAAGTTTCTGAAAATCACAAAAATATTTTCATGAATTTTCAAGATTTTAGAGGACACAACTTTATCATTCGTACTCTCTGGCAGAAACTTTACTGTAAAGTGATAGTGCATAACCAATTGTGGTGTCAAAAAATACCAAACCCCAGGAAATACATGTATAGCTCCATGTGATAAAATATACACAAAATTCCATGTCCATGTCTTGAACTATTGAATAGAAAAATCTCTGAAAACTTATGTAATATGACGAAGTTCAAGGGTCTCACTGTTAAAATGGAAAGAAAGAAATTATATTTTATTTTAGGATGCACTCAACACTTTATTTATGGTTATATGGTTAAGGATCACACAGATATTGAATTAGAAACCTATTGCCGCCACTTCATGAGCTACTCTTTTCGATTAGCAGCAAGGGATTTTTTTATATGCACCATCCCAGACAGGGTAGTAAATATCATGGCCTTTGATATACCAGTCGTGGTGCACTCCCCTGAAACGAGAAATAGCCCAATAGGCCAACCAACCGTGCATCGAACGAGTGCTAACCACTGGGCTACATCTCGTCACTGGTTAAAATGGGGACAACACCTCATGGAACATCATATGTATCTACACTATCAAGCTTTACACAGAATTCTGAAAATCATTTTCTGTAAACAAAATACATTAGACCAGTAGCGGACTGAAATTAGCAGATAAAACCAATTTTTTTATCTGTAATTTAATGTCAAAATCTGTCATGTTGTGCTTATTTTAACATGTCAATCAAGAGTTATGTATAGGTTCTAAGATAAAATTAAAATAAAAATGATTAAAGCTGCTGACCCAACTTACTTACCCTTTCTGTTTTATATAAAATGCATTTTGAGTATCTACAAACAATGGGATGACTAGAAACACAATGAATTTGTCAAAAATGTTAATTTTGTGCAAGTAAAATATATAGTTCATAACCAATGTGAAGTTAACATTAATAAAGTAGCAATAGCTGAAAATATTTAACACTTCCAAAACAATGTCATCAGTTTAAATTTAGTGTGTAATTACACTAGGGTTACCTTTTTTTAAAAATTAATAAATTATAAAATCACAAATGACATCCACCATTACGTAACCTGAAACATTAAAAGATAAGAAAATTACAATTACAATTTTTTTTAATTTGCAAACATTTTTCAGCAGTGCAATTTCTCAATCACAAATTGTAGGTATTAACAGCCAATAAAACATGTAAAATAGGTCCCAAGAACATGTTAGTATCAAGTCGAAATTCTATAGTGGACAAGGATTTAGATTTAAATATATAAAATTATGAAAAAATGCCTTTTATTAGAGTTAGAAGATACATACCATGAATATACACACACACACACACATACATATATATATATATATATACATATACACACACACATATATATACCCACACATCCATCATTTTAGTGCACAGGAATCGAATAAAAAAACCCAATGCAGTTAGTTTACAAATCAAATGGTGGAGTACAGAAATGTGTTTTGTGATAAATACACACCAAAGCCTGCTTGATCTTCAAATGGTCTTTTCACACCAACGGGTGCACCAGCATCACCTGACCCAGGCTGATTAATTTTTGCTGCAATCTTTAAAAAAGAAAGAAAGAAAAACAAGAGACATTCAGTTTTACTCAAAACAAATGTTTTAAAAATACTAAAATTCTGGGGAATTAACTGTCCTGCCTACCATACAGCTGGCATTGAAAGATGCATCCATACTTAAGATCTTCATCTCAAACAAAATAAGAGAGAATTATATCAACGCTAAAATCTTCACATGCATTGTGGTACATAAAATCTATCCAAAATTAGTATCAATGTAAACGACTGATCGTTCGTGCAAAAGCTGTAACCAATAGTCAGAAAATCCAAACGTGTGATTTGGAAAACTGCGCAGTGGGAATTCCCTGACCTAGATGTACGTTATGTCCTTGATGGTAATGTTCTAACCAGCATTTTCTTAATTGTTCAACATATCCAGCTATTTCCTTCACGACCACGGTCTTATTTTGCTATAAAATGCTACCTACATTAGCATGCCACCAAAATATGGGTAGCAGTTTAGAATATTACATATCGAAGGAAGTAAATGTTTTATTTAACAATGCACATTTTATTTACGGTTATATGGCGTTGGACATGTGTGGCTGCATGACAAAAGGTGCCACATGGTCACAAAAAAAGGTGTTTTTGAAGGAATAAGATAGAGCAGATACTACAGAGCAAAATTCTGTTTTAATTATGAAAATCGGATGAAAACTTTCCGAAATATTGAACTTTTTGTACAGACAATTACGATTTTTTCCAAAGGACCATCTTTGAGAAAATGAAGTCCGAAGTTTTACACAAAAAACCTGATTCATTATTGCTTGAAATCTTCATTAATAATAATAATAATATATGCCAACCAAGTTATTCTGTACTCTGTAACCATGTAATATTTGTTTTAACAGTATATGCCATTGACAATAATTTATATTGAACCTCCATTATACACCCCACCCCCCCCGTATAAAAAAAAAATATATATATAAAAAAAAATGCACAATAGTATCCACCATCAATAAAATGAGAAACTATCAGTGCTCACACCAAATATGAATGCTATGACTAGACAGGAATATTTAGTCAAACATAAGTCAATAGTTCTCCAGCTTTGAACATACAGCAAGTTCTCACATACCAGGTTGTAACACGGCCAGAGTAATGAGCCAATGACCACCTCGATTTCAGTAAATAGATTCGTTTGATTTGAAATCCGATTCTGACTCACTCTGATCCCTACTTACAAAGTAGTCCATAATAATGTCTTGTAACACATCGTCAGAAGCAATGTTTCTCATACTGGCATTGATGTTTAACAGCAAATTCAACTGGCGAGCCACCTCAGATTCCTTTGTCATGTGTAATGCGCCGCCATTTTCTCAATTGATACCGTGAATCGAGCAGGCACTTGTAATTTTACATTTTCGTCTCGATTTAGCTTGATTTAAATACGTTTTACGTCTCGCATTACAACATACAGTCTTAGTACTACTTCAAATTCATTTTTACTTTATAAATCGAACAGACGATCGCACGTTTTTCTTATTTTGTAGTTTGGGGAAAAGTAATTGTTGAATTTTGCCACGGAAATTGTCTCAATGCGCATTACTCCTACGTGACAACTATATCTGCGCACTTGCTATATTTAGAAAGTAGAGTTCACGATCTTTCCAGTGGTATGCAATACTTGGTGTTGAAAAGTCCCAAGATTTTATAATAAACTCAGCCAAATAAGTGATTAATTCTTGCGTAATTAAAGACAATTAGAATTTGACAGGTTGTACACAATCACCAAATAACATGTTTTATTTTAGGAAAAACTATGTATTAGTATGAAAGTTAAGTTGTTTTAAAAACTGTGATAAAAACGAAAAAAAAAAAATTCATTTTATTTTATCGTAATTGGCCGCTACGCGATATTACAATGCGCGACATCCGGCACCTTTTGTCGTGCAGCCACACATATGGTCAAGTTTTTCATGGGGATATTAACATCTGACTAATACAAATATGTTTTCAAACCAGAACACATTTAAAACAAGCAATAATAAATAACATTGTAACATGAAATAGGGGTCTGAATTTATAGTTTTATTGTTACGATGCAATGCAGGTATGAACACGTACAAATAATCTGATTTATCTTGTTACCTACAGGTCTTGTTCATTGTTTATTAAGCCTTCAAAGAGGTGCGATTATTTCATAACACTTTCTGCGGTGTCCTAATTACTGGGAAACTGCCATCAGTGACCACTGGCAGACAGTAGAGGTATGATCGCATGCTGGTGTAGACAGTTGAGGCAAGATCGCAAGTCCAGAATAGAATGCATCAGGTGTAGACAGTCGTTTCCTAATAAATTAACGGTAGCTGTATGGAACTTAAACTGCCACATATTTTTTATCGTTTTACCTTGTGCTTTCTTACTTAAAATACATTGAACGCAATGGCACAAAGCGCATCATAAAAGTTCAGTCACTTCCGGTTTCCGATAATATCAGTATTAATGCAATGAATCATTATTTATTATTTGTTTACATGCAATCAAATACTAGACTTATTTAGTAGTTTGTGTCCGCACTTGAATATATAAGTCACAATGCCATGATGGGTTCATTGCCGAATTACCATTTTCTTACTGCATGGAAAATCTTGGAAATTGCTATTATCGCACGGAAAATCACGGAAACTGACATTTTTGACAAACACAGAAAATTGCAGAATATGCCAATTTCCAACCAGACCTGTTAACCCTCCCTGATTCCGCGAGAGTCCCCCGGTATTTTATCAAATCTCCTGCCTCCTGCGCGGGAGACAATTCACCTGTTAAACGACATTTTATGTAAGCATAAAAAAAATATCGATCCAGTTTTGCCAAAATAACCTAAGGGAAGTAACTCATTCTCATTCGGAAAATGTCAACTACTTTCGATCGAATTGTCCCCGACTGTTTAACCTTTGCCGAAGTAAGACTTGTGGAATATTTATATTGCTAAAAAAGCACATGGCGTTTATAAAATGACGTGCTATTATAATGTTCGTAATGGCTACGAAGCGTGTTGCTGCTAATTTAACAGGCTGTGTATTGCCATAAATATATATATAACTATCCAATTTAGTTCTAATAACGGCTCTGAATTGTAAAATGTCTTCCCACTAGATTACATAATACAACTATGATGAATCTGAAGTACCAGACTGGCCCAGAGTTGACAGCGATACACACGATGCATGTTAAAGTCACATGTCGCAGCAAGACAACGAAAAGACCAATTAGCTATATAAACATACTTGTGTCTGTTAATTTTGTATGTTTGCGCAGTAAAATGTTAGTAACAAGGGTACATTTCAAGAGATTATTTTTGTACAATTAATAAATGTTGTGTCTGATAAAGTTACTCACGGAAATGGGTATAATTCTGGTAAATTTCACATGTCCATAACGAGGTTTTACTTATGATTAAAGGAAATATATTTATTGCATCATTATGATTTTAAATAAGTACCACGCCACTGTTCCTCATAATAGTAAAAACTTAATATTAATTTATAAGATTTATATAAATTTGTCTTAAGTACTTAGCTACACTAACCACAAATGATGTAGCATAACCTGTAAGGCTGTAAGTGTAATACCGTATTACTAATTTTTTTTAATTTCTTGTTCCTGTTCTTAACATTTTTGGACAAGTTATTTTAACAAAAATATGTATTAAATCATAAAAATATTTCAACTTTAAAAAAATTTAAAAAACGTATATACATTTTTAATTATTTGTTGTTTTTTTTTTTTTTTTTTTTTTAAATGCCAAGATCTACGGTTAACAAGTATATATGACAGTATGTAGTGTTCATTATAACTTATTGTAATATATATATTTTTTTAAATCTTGCTATTTTGGGTTAAATTGTGTCAATTTTAAAAATCTGCTTTTTCAACACACACCACCTGCTTCGTCTTGACAAAAGGTTGACAGGTCCGTTTTCAATGTGGAATTTGCCTCTGTCAAATGCGGATTTTTGCGGGGCTCTAGTTTAGCTGATGCTCGTTGTGGTTTCTTGTTTGCTCTATCATGCGCAATCGTAGAACATGTGCCGGTGGGAATACTGGCTTGAATCAGGTATGTTTTTAATAAAATAGATGTCATACCTATCGACCACCTTAAATAATTGTTGTTATCCCCAGGGATGAAGTGGCAGTGGTTGCAAAACAAGGCGTCGCATGCGACGTTTACTACCCTCATTTCCGACGTCTATTTTCGCCACAGTTGCTCAAACTCCAGTTCATATTTGCTTGGTTCTTGTCTGAATGTATAGCTCGGCTTCTATGGGTTAATTTCTTCAGGAAAACTGAGTTTCTCACGAATACTGTGTCCATTACTGCTCATTGCCTTTGTTTTTAAAATATATTTTGTTTCGATTCATGTGCACAGTAGACCCAGTGATTTTTCGCCATCGCGGAAACCCCATTGTGAAACGGAATTTACATTTGGAAACAGAATTACGATTTTCCGCGAAGTTAAAAAAATTAATACTATTTTACTATTGCCACACGCTGTAAAACTGACGATTGACCCGTGAGCAGTACCACTGGCAAACATTAGACTGGATTATGCGCTTCACAGTAAACCAAATGGTCACATTGGGAACCAATCATACTTCTCGAACATTAGCAAAACGTTTGCTGGCTGAACTTGGGGCTGGTTTACTGCTTAGTCTGTTGCGCCTGCGCAGATGGGACAGTTTTTGTTTTTCAGGAGTAAATTTAGCCAGCGGTTTGTCGCTAACGGTTGTCTTGGAAGACAGATTTTTACGCTCACATTAAATTCAGGAACCACCAGTCAAAATATTCTTGCAAACGTTTAGCAAAAAACAAAACCTGGCTGGCTGAATGTTGCACTGTAACTTTATTTCTGCTGTGTCACGTGCACACTTCAATTTGCAGACGATGTTAGAATGTAAAAAATTTTTATAAAATAAATGTTTACGTTTTGTGAACCCCAAGTCTCGTTGAATAAAACAGTGCACTTAATTGTTGGGACAATCATGCTTTAGGCCTATGTAGTTATTATCATTGTAGCCTTTGCTCCTGATGTGATTTTCGCTACTAATATGTAGGCTTACTTTGATTTAACGAGGAATAGCGACACCAGTCACCGATCAATTTTCGGACCCTTTAATTTGTCACAACTTATGTTAGTTCAATTGTAGTCTGAAACGGAAATGTAACGGAGTTTACAAAAACATGAAACAGAAAATAGTTTTTTTCTTTCTTCTTTTTTAAACGGAAAACCACTGAATCATACTTGTTCTATTCTTGGGCCAACAATTTCACCAACTATATACATTACAAGTGGACCACATTGCACACTTCTGTGGTAACACTCCAGCCCGTAGATAATTAAATAAACGGAATATTAAAGAATAACCACAAACATTAAACAGTTCACATTTATTTCAGTGTTTCAGTTAATTGGGAATAAATTAATTTGGGTGATTTTAGCATGGGTCCGTTCAATAGGCTAATAAACATTAAAACTATAAGTCTGTCCCACAGGGAACACCTTTTTTATTACTATGAAATTTACTACAAGTTATTCATTTCTAAGCCGATTGATTTGTAAATTGCACACAAAATTAGTATTGTTTTGTTATTTCCAATGCACTTTTGCTTTTCTTGTTACATCAAACAAAACTGAAACTAATAGCAAAAAAACATTTTTTATAGAATGATGGGACAGACTTTTTGTATAATTTCAAAATTTGTCATGAAGAATATCGATAACAGCAACCCCACGTTCAGCCAGCAAACGTTTGTCTAACGTTTGTGAACTATTTGATTGGTTCTCAACGTGGCCATAAGCAATGTAAATATTTTATTTTTTATGGATCCGGCAATCTCCGATTGAAAAAACCCCTCTTATTTGGCACCAACTTTGTCACGTGATCAGAACGGTCATTCTGTCTTTTGTTTCCACTATCGTTTGATATTTTGTCCTCAGTTGCAGATATAATTGGTTGAAACTGATGATTTTTACTTTGTTATTCTGTTTACTCAGCAGTTCTTTATAAAATATTGTAAACTTTTCATTTTGAGGGGATATGAATGCTTATAAAAACAACGGAAGTGGTAGTGTTTATCATTAAAATCATTTATCTTGAGTGCCAAATAATATCTACACTGCCTTTACAAAAACTAAACTTTTTAATTTTATCAGCTGGCGATATTTTATCACAGCGATCGATTCATTCGATGAAGATGGAAATAACAAAAATGTATCTGACATTAGGAGATCACTTTACAAACATCTTTATAGTTTTTCGTATATCCTGAAATCTTTATTAAAAATAATAATATTAAAACTATGATCGGTCCAGCAAAATCGGAACTGCCCGTGAATGTCAGACCGATATCATCTTCGGTTCAATTAAACGACGAAGTTTTTTTCATATAAACCCCTTTGCACTTTTTTGTAGGCAAAATAAGGAGTATGCCTTTTTTCAAAGTCAACGAACGCACAATAATATGATAACCAAACTACTCCACACACCACCCCCCCTTTTTTTTTGCTTGTTTATTTATTGGTGGGGGTTTTTAAGGGTGTGGTGCTGACCGGCCGCCCTCTTAATTTTCACCCAGAGTTGCATTTTTTAACTCGTCCGTAAATTTTTACTCGCATTTGGCAACCGGGCAGTACTTTCTACAGCCCTATGTACGTAGATATATAAAAAAAACTAATTATGTTTTTGACAAGCCTGGATCTTTAATAGAAAACACGATAGCAATCTAGCAACTATACATAATATCAGACAATACATAGCCGTATCTGCCACACACGTGGGTCTTATTGTGTGTTTTTGTAACAATATGACAATAATTGTGAACTGGACAGACTGTCAAGCAAGGTGTTAAAACTTTTCTTTGCATTTTTCACAAAACTTACTAATTATGTAGTCCCAGAGAAAAGAAAATTATCACTTGGGTATCACGAGTGGTCATTTTTGCTCGAACGTATCCTACCAATAGGACTAATAATATACATTTTTTCTTTGGATTTTAAAAAAAAAATTTTTTAGCAGGAATAATCAGTTTTTTATTCATTCTAAAATTACGTTTTTTTTCATTTGTTAAAGTGTCAGTATGTGTTGGTGGTCCAGGTATGCATCTTTCCAACACTTAAGCAGTTACGGCTATTTTTGGGAGTTTACTCTACTTTTAACAATAAATATGTTGATACTTGATTAACCATTGAAAAAGGAACTGAGCTTTAATTTGTTAAAACGACGACATGACAACTTCCTAAGCGTATTTAAGCAAAACATCAAGTGCGTTGAATCACCGACACAGCTGTAAATACAATGTTTTAAGGAAAACAATCATTTTAGATATTGTGTAACATTCCATTGTTAAATGGGTTTTTTTTTTTTTTTCAATTGGAGGTGTCCTACCATTAGTCTTTATTATATCATGCTACAATAACATTGTTTGGGGTTACCTGTGGTTAGTACGCAACTCGGCCAACTGTATCGGGTGGATATTTTTTGCTTTAGCCAAGTTTAGGGAGAGGGTCCCCTTTTTAACGCGGTTATATCGATACAATGGGAGCGGGTACCGACTGGATACATTTCTTTCCGGTCTTACCGAATATTACCAACATACCAAGCAAATAAAGCACAAACTGAACACCCAAAAAATATTTTTTTGGTATGAAAATTATCCAACTTCCTTTCTCAAATTTCTGCGAAATAACCACGAGGTGGAAGACACAAAGGTTTTTTACTTTCTAACAATCATACCAAAGATCTTGATATATATACATAGCGCCTTTGCGTTGTAATCTTGGATTATACCTGTCTTGCTCTAGCTACTGCATCAGCGAAAGCAGACTGTGGATCATATGATCCTGAACCACCCGTCTGATCCATTGTAAAAATACAGCTAAAATGGCGGAAGGACAACGCAATGCTTGTCGTAAAAACGATATTTCATTGGTTAACATGGAGGTTGCGCCCTCTAGTAGTAGATTATTTCACCACGTGGTTTTACCAACGCGTTCACCAAGAAGGAAAGAATACAGAATGCAATAAGAAACCTGCTACTTGTTTGTGGCTCCTGTTATAATCAAATTATTTGACAAATAATAGCATAGGGGTGGGGGAGGGTCATTGAATTCTATGGAGCCCTCTAGAAGTTCATTTGTCAGTAATTTGTTTAATTTTTTTTTTTTAAATTAAACAACACATTATGATGCAGGTCTAGCTCTGCCACTCGCCAAATTCGCCAGTTGCGAAAAACAGCTGGCGAATTTTATTTTAACTTGAAAAAAAAATTGTGTAATCATTAATAATTTGTTGGAAAATAGCTATAGATTTTGCATTTGTAAGATGATTTGGCGAAATGTTCTGATCACCCAGAGCTAGCCCTGTGATGGACTGCCCTGAGCTTTTTTTACGATTAAACTTACAACTGCACGGGCGTAGGAAGGTACCAAAAAGTGTGGGGAGGGGGAGGGGGAGGGGGAGGGGGGCAAGCAAACAAGCAAGCTGTTTCTTGTTGTTCTAATGTTTGTACACTGGGATTTTTTAGGGGTGTGGGGGAGGCAACCCACACTATATGCAAACACAGGTATCTTCCTTGAATATACCGGTACACAAATTCATTTAAGCTTGCATGCATAACATGTATAATTATGCGAACACTGGAGTGTCTCTTCTATTTAGTAGGCTACTTTTATACAATCGCTGTTTTGTAGTCTCTCAGTCGTTCTAAAATGCGAGGGTCGGAAGGTATCCCAGTTGTAGCGCGGAGGGTTTGGGATCGATCCCTGTCAGTGCGCCCATTGGGCTATTTCTCGTACCAGCCACGGCACCACGACTGATCTATCAAAGGCCGTGCTATGTGCTATCCTGTCTGGAATGGTGCATACAAAATATCCCTAGCTACTAATGGAAAAATGTAGCGGGTTTCCTCTGTAAGACTATGTGTCAAAATTACTAAATGTTTGACATCCAATAGCCGATGATCAATAAATCAATGTGCTCTAGTGGTGTCGTTAAAAATATCTTTAACCTTTTTTTCTGAAATATGAATATGTACATTTGTTTTATCAGCCATCGAACCTTGGCACACGGTAAATTAATTTAAATCGATTAAAGTGTTGGCTATGCAGTGGAGTGAAGTATTACGTCCGATAGGCCTACGATATTTATCTTTAGAGTGTGTTACTATTTTTAAGATGTCATGAACTAACATAAAGAAAGAAAGACATGTTTTATTCAACGACAAACTCAGCACATTTTATTTACGGTTATATGGCGTCAGACATATGGTTAAAGGGACATTCCTGAGTTTGCTGCAACTTTTAATATGTTATTGACTAACTGAGCCTTTTTAACGATTGTAATTGCATATCAAATATTTTTT
Organism: Gigantopelta aegis; assembly: GCF_016097555.1. Classification (NCBI taxonomy): domain Eukaryota; kingdom Metazoa; phylum Mollusca; class Gastropoda; order Neomphalida; family Peltospiridae; genus Gigantopelta; species Gigantopelta aegis. Next base: position 63,834,850 of record NC_054708.1, on the reverse strand, counting down.
TCTCAATAAAATATTAGTGGATGTATATTAAACGTGTTTTTGATCGTTCTAATATTTTTACTACGTTAAATTTAATTTTATTTCCTAAAAAAGATTTTTTCGTACGTACGAAATTATTTGAAGACAAAATCCAGTTTGGGCTTCTTACAAATATTAAGACGACCAGAAACACACTGAATATACAGAAACTGATATTCTAAACAAGAATATATTTAATATGCAAGTTTAATCGTAGAAATATTTTATTAGTCGGAAACATCTTACAGTGCAACAAACTCAGGAATGTCCCTTTAAGACCACACAGATATTGAGAGAGGAAACCCGCTGTCGCCACTTCATGGGCTACTCTTTCCGATTAGCAGCAAAGGATCTTTTATATGCACCATCCCACAAACAGGGTAGTACATACCACGGCCTTTGATATACCAGTCGTGGTGCACTGGCTGGAACGAGAAATAGCCCAATGGGCCCACCGACGGGGATCGATCCCACACCGACCAACCGCGCATCGAGCAAACGCTGTACCACTGGGCTACGTCTCGCCCCTTGAACTAACAGAGACGTGTTACTTAGTGACTAAAAATACGTATTAAATACTTTCACTTTTTCGTGTACATAAAATACCAGTGACTGTATATGAACATGTTTCTGATCATCCTAGGTGAAACATCAACAATCGAGTTTATTTCCTTATTTTTTTAATTTTTATTTATTTATTTGTTTCGTACGTACGAAATTATAGGGATAACCAAATCCAGTTTGGGCTACTTACAAACATTAGGACAACTAGAAACATATTGAATACATACAGACATTAATATTCTAAACATTAATTTGTATTTAGTTTGCAATTTTAGTCGTAAAAAAGATTTATTAGTTGGAAATATCTCCAATCTAAATGATTTTGTGGTATGACCCAAACTAAATTGCAAAATGTTCAACAAGACAAGACAAGACTTTATTTACACTCGGGCCGTTACATAACGGCATAGGAGGAATATATACATAAACATTTTGTTATATACACGTGACAAGATGGTTGACGGTAAATACATTAATTACAATACATTCACAAACACATACACAAACACATACAATCACACAGATCAATATATTATTTAATAATACAGATATTTAATACAGATATAACATTTTCCAAGTTATTTATGACTAGAGAATAATATTGACAAGAGTGCTTTCCCATGCAAGCGTAAGAACAACTAATATTGAAAAAAAAGGAAGGAAATATTGTATTTAACAACGCACTCAGCACATTTTATTTACAGTTATATGGCATCAGACATATGGTTAATGACCACATATATATATATATATATATATATATATATATATATATATATATATATATATATATATATATATTGAGGAAACTCGCTGTCGCCACTTCAGGGGCTACTCTTTTCGATTAGCAGCAAGAAATATTTTATATGCACCATCCCACAGACAGGATAGTACATACCACGGCCTTTGTTACACCAGTCGTGGTGCACTGACTGGAACGAGACATATCCCAATGGGGCCACCGACGGGGATCGATCCTAAACCAACCGCGCATCAAGCAAGCGCTTTACCACTGGGCTACGTCCCGCCTCTTGAAAAGAAGAAACACAAAGTTTGATGATTAGTTAGGCCTACCTAGTCTGGCGCATGATTTGATATCCGTATTAGAACATAAGTATGACTTTCGTTCGAACACCGCTACGTGCCAGTCAATATTAAAACGCTCGCCTAAGGTGCTTGGGACGAAGGATCGAATCTTTTCAAGGGTCTGTTAGGTTGTTCCCGTCCCAGTCACGACTAGTATACCAAAGGCATTGGTATGTGCTGCCTTGTCTGTGGGAAAGTGCATTTGATACGATTGGGAAAATGTAGCGGGTTTCCCCTGAAGACTGTGTCAGAATTATAACAACAACAAAATTACACACAGTAGTCAATGAGTAATGAACCAATGTGCTCTAGTGGTGTCATTAAATCAAATAAACTTTAGCATCCGCTTTTAAAACAAACAAAAAAGAGATAAAATATTCCTTACAAAATAAAATGTTTGATGTTTACGCTTTTTGGATGGAGAGGGAAGAATAAAAAAAAGTACTGTTGTAAACTCGGCCCATAGACTTTAAAAAGTAGGCCTACAAGGCATGTGTTAAATATCGGCCTCTCCAGATGCGTGAAGCTTGGAAATTAGTTTTGTATTGTACTAGCATTTAGCAGTGTCTGCGCTTAACTTTTTTTTTGAGTTGCCATCCGGGCAAGTGGTGACAGCACTTTCACTTGCCCAGATCTATTTTCACTTGCCCGAATAATATTTTCTAAAAAAACCAACAATATATTATTGCAACAGATTATAAGAGAAAACATTTATTTTTAGTATTTTCCTGCACTCAACCAACCCACTCTTTAAATAAATAACAGACATGCCACTGTGACTCCCCACTGTCACTGTCAATACATTTGTGGTATTTCCAACAAACAAAGATGCTTGCGTTCACCAAACGTTGAGCACTGGTATAACCGACACAACCCCTTCCCCCCCTACCCCCCCCCCCCACCCCATTTCAATGAAATAATAATAATTTAAAAAACCCCTAAAATATAATGTTCAGTGGATACGATCTATGACGTGTACACATAACCAGGGCTGAATCTTGTCGACATGAATTTGTGCCCAATTTTACATGCCAGTTAACTTACCTTACACCTACTCTTATATTGGGCATATGTTTATATGTAAAAGCAGACCTACACTTTTTCATGGTGCAAAGTAGGCTACATAGCGGTACTTTTATTTATTTATTAATTATTAATTTAAAAATAAAATTAAAAAATCTGTCGCCAGGCGGGCAACCTTACTGTGGGTTTTCAGTCGCCCGTCGTCGTTTTCAGTCGCCAGGGGCGATCGGGCGACCGTTAAGTTCGAACCCTGATAAACGTCCGATGTTCCTTTTCTAAGTTTGGTGATTTCGTTTAGCTCATTTGAGTATATTGCGTGATGGAAGTTGCGCTTTGACAATGGAACGGTTGCATGTTCAAATATCACATATATATATAGGCGATTCTACTATTAGTACTAAATGCAAATTAGCAGGTACAAAATATGTAAAGAATCTAAAATAAGTTGTCTTTACATTCAAATAAAACATGATGTCTGAAATGTTGAATGTTACTCAAAATGTTAATATACATTTTGTTTTTCATACACTTACCTGTCATATTTATACCTTTGCACAGCTCTTTACACTGTTTTCAACTTAATTTTAGAATTTGTTATATTGATGTTGATCAATGTGATGCTGCTGCTGATGATGATAATGATGATGATAACATTGATATGATAATGATTATGATGATGATGTTGTTGTTGTTCTTGTTGTTTTTTGGTAAATGGATCGCATATATTTGATCTTTTTTTTTTTTTCTTTTTTTTTTAAATATATTTATTGTCCCAGATATTTATATATTGATAATGTCAGGGTTGGGGCCCTGAAATCATTATCTTACAATAGATACATAAATATAAAGTGCATTCAATAAAATTACTAGTTAATTGAAACAGTCAAATTTGGAGCACAAAATTAATGACAGACTAAATATATTATAAAAAAGAAATTAAACAGATAGACAGAGAGAAAAGAAGAAAAGAAAAATCCATATTTCCAAATATAGAAAACAAACGTTATTGGCTTTTAGGTTACAAAAACCCCCCACAAAAAACCCCACCACCAACAGTATGTGTCTTATATTGGAGTTATTTTTAACTATTAAGACTAAGTTTAATTTTCTAGACATCTTTGCCAAGGTGCCCAGTTTTCATCAAACTCTTTATGTGAACAGTTTTTATAGAGTATGTATTTCTCTATTTGTAATTTATCTGTAATTACATTTTTAATTCCAGTTATATGAAGTATATTCTTTTGAAGTTTTGTTCTATATATATAATGCTTTACATTGACAATAAGCCAATTCACAAATTTATGATTTGTATGTATGCTGCCGAATAGAACCATACTTTTATCAAGCTGAATATATTCGTCTTTTTGCTGTAACCATTGTTCTATAGTTTTCCAAAGTTCACTGACTTTATGTTTCTGGTTGCTGATTACAAAAGTTACAAGTACTGGAAGCAATATACTTTATTTTATATAAAAACGAATTTGTTGGTATAATCCTATGTAAAATTTGGTACTGAAACCATAGTAGAGTTGGGTCTTTCAAAATCATAAATGGAAGACTATAATACTTTGCCCATTTTGAAGTAGGAAAACAGCATCCTTCACGAGAATATTTCAATTATGATGTAGGAACTACAGTAGCATTATTCAGTACTTTATATATTTCTCTACTTCCCGATTTGTTTTTCGCAAGAAGCTTTATTTTCGAAGGAAATACTGGATGTTTAGGCACTTCGTATGTTTGTTTATTTAAATTTGTTTTGTTTCGTATAAATAATTTGATTGCACATATTAAAGACGCATATTCTAAAAAATTTGATCGTATATTATATTTTGCATTAAAAGTGTTATAATCCATAAACTGCCCTTGGCTATTTAGTAAATCATATAAAAATATAACGCCCTTTTCAATGAAATTCTTATATAATATAGGTTTTCTGTCTATTAGTATATTACTATTATTCCAAATGTTCAAACTTAGAATTTCTTCTTCATTTTTGAAATGTTAATTTTTGTTGAAATAAAATCCAACTATTTAATACATAGTTAACCATATATTTAATCTTATTAGCGCACCTAAATTGCAACCTCCAGATGGGAAAAACATCCACCAGAATCCCCTTCTAGTTCTGCCTTTTTGGATAATGTTTAATCAGGGGGTTTTATTATTTGAAAACTTTTAAAGATTTTTAAAATTGATTTTAGTTTTATCTGAGGGACTAAGTCCAGTTCAATATCTCAGGTCCATAAATTGAGAGACAGACAGCCAGAGAGACAACTAGATACTGGTAAATAAATTGAGAGACAGACAGCCAGAGAGACAACTAGATACTGGTAAATAAATTGAGAGACAGACAGCCAGAGAGACAACTAGATGCTGGTAAATAAATTGAGAGACAGACAGCCAGAGAGACAACTAGATACTGGTAAATAAATTGAGAGACAGACAGCCAGAGAGACAACTAGATACTGGTAAATAAATTGAGAGACAGACAGCCAGAGAGACAACTAGATGCTGGTAAATAAATTGAGAGACAGACAGCCAGAGAGACAACTAGATACTGGTAAATAAATCGAAGTTATATATATGTTGTTTACCTGTGGAGTTATTTATATATATAAAATAATCCATAACGAAATTAACAATACAGAACCCAAATTGTATATAAATGGTTAGACGCTTGCGTGCATTCATGATGCGGGGAGGAAACTGGGAGGTGTCGCTGCATTCAACCCTTTCACTTTTCCCTTGCAGCGTCAAATAAATTGAATGGTGTGATACGGGCTATAAGAGCCAAAACAGCACATTCTTTTTCATTGAAATGGATCGGGCTCATTTCGGAGTTCTGGTGGTCCATTGTTGGCGTACCGTAAATTAGATAGCTGCATTTCAAGATGCCATAAATCAGAAGAAAAAAAATGCATGTAATTGGTCGCCAAAATTAATTAAGCGTGTTTTCATTGGCCATTTCTTTCGGTAAATGTTTTCAATATTCCATGTCGTGTAATGGGGCTGAGACTTGTTATGAACATAGTCAGAAGGCAGTGAATAGTTTGTAAGATGGAGTTTATTGAAGAAGCGCTGAAGTTTAGCTTATATGGGCATGTGCATTCGAGTTCTTTTGCGCCATTTGCAACCGATATTCAGCAAGGTTAGTTAAACCTTTTGAAGTTAAATTATAATTACTAGTATTAGTTAATGGTTTTATGTTTTCCATTACATGATATATTAAAAACATATAAATTGAATTTATTTAAAAAAAAACCCTAGTCAAATAAAAGATCAGTACAAATTCAATACACATTCTTGAATGCACAGATTCGATGGTAACACATCTTAACAATCCTAAAATCGAATATTAATATAAGCGAATGGATTTCTACTTACCAAAAGTATTGATGATAATATAATATGCTGTGATGTATTTTTGTTTTTGTTACATTATATGCATAATATATCACACTGACTCAAATACCTTAATTTATATATATATATATATATATATATATATATATATATATATATATATATATATATAAACATGGAAGTGTCAAGACAGCAGTTTTGGTATACACACACATATCTTGTGATTGTATATAAAATGTTAATAATACGAACCTATTTATGTTGTATTTACAATGTTAATAATATGAACCTAATTATGTTGTATTTACAATGTTAATAATATGAACCTACTTATGTGGTATTTACAATGTTAATAATATGAACCTAATTATGTGGTATTTACAATGTTAATAATATGAACCTAATTATGTGGTATTACCAGAGTGATATTGAATATGGATATACAAAAACAGAGTTTTGTGATATAGAGGGTGATTTTATAAGTAATTTAAAGTGAGAAAAGATTATAAAGAAGAGAAATTAATAAGAAAGAAGGAAATAGCTCATTGATCAGATTTTTAACTTGAAAATAGTTTTCAATGTTGCAATAAATATTTTTAGACAAAGCTATGTCAAACAGAAAATAATTATTATTGTAAAGTTCACTGTAAAAATAACGTTGTTGGGAACATGTTCTTTATGATAAATTTTATAAAAGTCAAAGTTAAATTTTCATTTGTTTAATGACACCACTAGAGCATATTGGTTTATTAATCATCGGCTATTGGATGTCAAATATTTTGTAAGTTTGACAGTCTTAGAGAGGAAACCCGATACAATTTTTCAATAGTAGCAAGATGCATGTATCTTTTCTATGCACCATTCCACAGACAGGATAGCATATACCGCGGCACTTGATATACCGGTCGTGATTCACTGGATGGAACGAGAAATATCCCAATATATTATATAGTCGTAAATTGAGTCATTTTGGTGGATCTATTGGGTTATTTTTCTTTCCTATCAAGCTGACACTTCTCCGTGAAAAAAAAGTATCAAGCTGATAATATAAAGGAAGGAAGGAAATGCTTTATTTAACGACTCACTCAACACATTTTATTTACGGTTATATGGCGTCAGACCAAATATATATTGAGAGAGGAAACCCGCTGTCGCCACTTCATGGGCTACTCTTTTCGATTAGCAGCAAGGGATCTTTTATATGCACCATCCGACAGACAGGAAAGTACATACCACGGCCTTTGTTATACCAGTTGTGGAACACTGGCTGATAATATAAAAGAATAATAATTAAGACCCTATATGTAGCCGTATTGGGTTTAATCTCTGATCATCTACACCAACGGTCACAATTACAATATTTGACACATGCTAGCCTGCTATTCATGTGCGGCCGGATTTTAGGTCAGTCGGGTGAGTGCTGACCCGAGGTGCTTGCGTCGCAGGATCGAACCACCTCGGTGGAACCATTCAACTGATTGTTTTTTTTCTCGTTCAAACCAGTGCACCACAACTTGTCAAACGCCTTGGTATGTGCTTTCCTGTCTGTGGGAAAATGCATATAAAAGATATCTTGCTGCATTAGGAAAACCGTAGCGGGTTTCCTCCGAATTACCAAATGTTTGACATCCAATGTCAGAATTACCAAATGTTTGACATCCAATGTCAGAATTACCAAATGTTTGACATCCAATAACCGATGATTAATTAATCAATGTGTTCTAGCGGTGTCGTTAAACAAACAAACTGTACATGTGATGAGGTGTCTGAATAAATATTCATTCCCTTACCTTCAGTAGGGGCTGGACGTAGCCCAGTTGTATAGGGCTTGCCTGAAATGCGGTGGCTTTAGGATCTAATGCCGTAACGTAAGTGGGCCCCTTGTGTTAACAGGCGGAACGTAGTCCGGTGGTAAAGCGCTCGCGTGATGCGCGGTCGGTCTGGGATCGATCCCCGTCAGTGAACCCATTGGGAAATTTCTTGTTCCAGCCAATGCACGGCGACTTGTATATTAAAGGCCGTGGTATGTGCTATCCTGTCAGTGGGATGGTGCATATAACAGATCCCTACTAATGGAAAAATGTAAGACTATATTTCTGAATTATCAAATGTTTGACATCCGATAGGCGATGATTAATAAATCAATGTGCTCTAGTGTTCGTGGTCCGGGTATGCATCTTTCCAACGCATAAACTTCAGATTTGACTTGTCCTCCTCTTTAAAATACAAAAAAAAAAAAAAAAAAAAAAATACTTAGGCCTAAACAAAAGAAAAAAGTATGTTTCTATGAACCCTACGCTACCTAAAAAAAAAGGGTCGACCCTAATTTTCTTTGATATATTTGTTTTCTCGCGATATTTTATCATCATGTAAGTTAAAAGGGTACATAACATTTTATCTGGATCTTTAGGATCTAATGTAATAGTTAAAAAAATATGTTTTAATAATTTAATAGCCGTAAACGCAAGTTTTATTTTAGCCTTGCTATTACATTCTGGATGTGTTTTACAAGAAATAGAATTCGTTTTCTAATTTCTGAGTTAAAAATGTACAGGTTGTCCTAATGCTGGTGGCACAGTGCTAGATGATTATATCTCCCATTAATATTCAAAAACACTTCAGATTTATTAGTGTTCTTAAAGTGTCTGTTGTATCAGTCTGTGTCGCTCTTTAATTAGAAGTGTCGATGAATATTAGCCGCGTGCAACCTTCAACAAACTGGAAATCATTGCTTCCGTTCAAATGCGGGTAACACTCGATCGTGTTTAATAGTGACACGCACGAGACATTACCCGAGCACAAAACGCACCACCATTTTCCGGAAGAAAAAAAAGAACCTTCTAGTAATATTTCAAAGAATGGCCGCGTCATGATTGTTAATGCATTCATGAGGAAATACACGCTCTTTCTAGAAAGCTTTTCCCTTTCTCATATACCAGATAATTACAAACTACTGTATTAAGGAGATTATTAAATGTTAAAAAAAACGATGCGGGTGGTTTGCTTGTGTCGCCCCCTGGCGCTGGTATCTGAGCACGACGTGGCAACGTATCGCGGCTCAGGGGACGTAATGCAGCTATGCGGGTACACTTAGTTGCTGCATGTGTGTAACAAAATACACCCAGACGGAAGACGGATTTTGTTTTGTTGCAAAATCTCTATAGCATATGTTGTATTGTTTAAAGGAGACCGTGACTTTTTAAAAACATGTACGTTTCCATGCTAAAACATACTAATAATAATAATAATAATAATAACGAATTATGTCTGTGTTTGCGTGCGTGCGCGTGTGTGTATGTGTGTGCAGGCTCGTATGCAAGGTGCGCGCGCGTGTGTGTGTGTGTGGTGAGGGGGGGGGGGGGGGGTGAGAGTCCGGCTGTCGAAACACCTCTACTCAAGCAAGTTTTCTTTTAAAAAATATTTTTTTCTGCGAGAGCATGACTCGACCCTACAATAAACCTCGCTCGCACAGTCTAGACACCCCTCGCCACCACCCGCTAAAATCATGCACTCGCCTTGTGTGGTATGGCATGGTGGCGCGCGCGCGTGTGTGTGTTTCTTTGTTTGTATTGATATACCTTCTCGGTTTTTAATGTTTGTAATATCATGCTATCTACTCCTTTATTTTCAAACTAATTTCAGATGGCTGTTTCGTCCCAACACCTAAACAGGTTCGGCTGTTCCAGTCACAGCTTCCTGGGGGGAGCCTAGGGGTGTTCTCCACCACGTGGATAAAACGAGGAACCGTGATGGGGCCGTTCACTGGACGCAAACTGAACGTCGATCAGATAGATCACATAAATCACAACGCTAACGCATGGGAGGTAAGGAACATGTATATTTTAACCAAAGTCACATATACTGAAATTAAAAAAGAAATATTGCTTGAGCAGGGAGGTGTTTCGACCACCAAAATCTTTGAAAATAAAGCGAAAAACAATGATAAAATGCAGCTGAATAATAATTCATATGTATTGGTAGAGGTATGATTTGTCCTTGGATCTACATACATCTACTGTGTACATAACAGTTGGTAGAGAACGTCTAAGCTCAATTTCACATAACATCGTAAGCTACGACCAAACCACAATTCGTTTTACTGCACTAAGAGTACGAAAAATATAGTTAGAAGTATACATATTTTCTTTTCTTTTGTCCTTATAGTGCCAAATGACAGGTGTAACTGTTTTGTCGCGCACGTAAATAATGTACGATGTTTTGTGAAATTGGCAGATGTGTACCGTGTGTGTATATATATATACATACATGAATATTTTTGCTACAGATTTGAGATAAATACATTAACACATACATAGATGCAAATCATTAAAACAGTTTGAATATTTTTGCTACAGATTTGAGATAAATGCATTAAAACATACATCACATACATCATTAAAACATTTACAAAATAGCACTTCTACACATTTATTTATTTAGACAGGTCAGACTGGAGTGGCATCTGCTATTGCCCTTTACACCTGCCTTGTAGCACTTGTATCGGTTTGATGAGCATCGTTTGCCACTAATAGCACAATTACATTTTGCGTAGCCCTGACCTCCACCCAATGATGACCGGCCTCGGTGGCGTCGTGGTTAGCCATCGGTCTACAGGCTGGTAGGTACTGGGCTGTCGCCACTTAGGCTACTCTTTTACGACAGGGAGCAAAGGATCTTTTATTTGCGCTTCCCACAGGCAGGATAGCACAAACCATGTCCTTTGTTGAACCAGTTATGGATCACTGGTCGGTGCAAGTGGTTTACACCTACCCATTGAGCCTTGCGGAGCACTCACTCAGGGTTTGGAGTCGGTATCTGGATTAAAAACCCCATGCCTCGACTGGGATCCGAACCCAGTACCTACCAGCCTGTAGACCGATGGCCTGCCACGACGCCACCGAGGCCGGTCGGGTTTTGTTTAACGACACCACTAGCGTATTACATGCAGTCCGTGGGCCAGACCCCCCAAATTTGGGTTATTGGTACCATCTAGGGGGACTAAACTTCATGGTGTTTGTCGTGAAGCTGAACATCTCAGTGATACATTCTCATATGATCTGAGAAGGGCCATTTTGATCAAAATTTTCAAGGTCAAATAAAGGTCACCATTTGTGAATGCATTTATGCTGTTAATCAAACAAATGAGTGCCACTTTAAAAAAAAGTTCAACTAACAGCTTATATTGTACTATTTTAGAGATATGTCTATTACACATATATTGGTACTGCTGCAGCATTTCTAATTTCTACGTATATTAAAACAACATTCCTTGATATGTTGCCCGCCCTACCCCTCCCCTGAATTATATATATATATTACAGTAACAGTAAGGAGTTTGCCGTTGGTGCGCCCATTTAGCTATTTTACAACTGGTATCACAATGGCCGTGGTATGTATTATCGTGTCTGTAGGATGCTGCATATAAAATATATTTTACTGCTATTTGGGAAAAATAGCCAATGGAGTGACGGCAGCGGGTTTCCTCTCTCATTATATGTGTGGTCTTTAACCACATGTCCGACGCCATATAACCTTTATATAAATGTGTTGAGTGGGTCATTAAAGAAAACATTACTTCCATCCTTCAGCTTATTACAGAGCATTTATTTCTACAATGAAACCTACAATAAAAATATATTATGTGGTATTATATAATATGCAGAACAGGAATAGGAAACGTATTCAAGTCGTGGTGGCCATCAAACTTTCATCCGCACAAACTAATTTTTGGGGGAAGGGGTCTACAAGCTGGTGGGAAGCGCAAATAAAAGATCCCTTGCTGCCTGTCGTAAAAGAGTAGCCTATGTGGCGACAGCGGGTTTCCTCTAAAAACAGTGTCAGAATGACCATATGTTTGACGTCCAATAGCCGATGATAAAATAAAAAATCAATGTGCTCTAGTGGCGTCGTTAATTAAAACAA